>NC_056735.1:1079659234-1079839234 GCF_019279795.1 Protopterus annectens
TTATTTAGTCTAAATGATTTGTATAAGAGAAGACCTCTAAGAAAATAACTTTAAAACTGGACAGGTCTTATTTCAGTTTCCTATCTTTTAGCACAGGTTTAAGTGAAATTGAGTCATTTAGTCCCATGCCACGGTGCGCTCCAAGCCTAAATATCCATTCAAGCTCTGCACATTCCGTGTCATTGGTTATGTTACCCATTCTCATATTCACGTATTGTATGTGCAGAATTTGAAACATAAACATATGTGATTCACCATTGTTCTTAATATGTTTATATAAAGCATTGTACTCCTCCTTCCTGGCTATACTATAATAATGATCCCGAATCCTCTCTCGAAGTGTTCGGTTAGTTTTCCCAACGTAAAAGCAATAACACACCTTACAATAAGCAACATATACTAAATTTTTGCTATTACATGTGCCATTCACTTTCAATTGCCATAATCGTCTGGATTCAGGATGTCTAAAGAAACGTGATTCATCAATGAAAACACATTGCTTGCATCCATTGCATTTCCTTGTGCCCAAAAAATAGGGTACTACGTGAGTTTCTACAGCATTAGTAGTGCCTCTACGGTAACATAGTTGTTGTTTCAATGTTTTATTATTTTTATATATAAACCTTGGTTTGTTACCTAATAATTCTTTAGTCTTATCATCTACTTTCATAATAAGAACATGCAGCTATTTGATTTTAGTGATATTTTAAATCAACAGCAGGGGGATTGTCTTTAGGTACAGTATACATTTGATTTTCATGGGTCCCTGAGGATATGAACTATGATATATATACGGTATACATTTGATCGTATATCTAGTTGGATTTTTACAATGCCTCTCACATTTTTATGTGCAAGACATCTGATTCTATTCATTATGTGAAGACAGGGATAAGGTAGCCAACCCGTTTGTTTGGTTGTTGGTAGCGAGAGCTTGGGAGCAGTGCCATTTCGGCATATATTAGTAACAGTTTAGATCTATGCCAGTACGGATTGGCGCCCCTAGGGGATTGTAGCGGAAGTAACTGAAGCAGATAGAAAGTCTGCGGATGTTTTGGAGGCGCCATGGTCGCCACAGTAATATTTTATTATTTTCTCATTTTATGTGGATATAAATGGCCAAGTTCTGCATTGTGGCTTGAGAACAGTGTCCGGGATTGGAGTTACAACGTACACGAAACGAACAGCTAAATGCTAATAAAGGGAGAATGAGCCCGATGAATAGTCACTTTAGATAGAATTATGAGGAGTTAGACGCTGCACATAACACTTAAAGACCATAAACAGTTCTAGTGTTATTAAGCTGGTCGTCATGTTTTTAAAAATTGAATGTTATTGTGTGTTGATTTTGAAATGTTGATATTTGTGCTGCAATGGCGCTTTAAACATGGAATTGGAAGGGGTGAGGCTTTTTTAAGTGTGATGGTTTAATCAAGCAGATGATATAAAAGTAAATGCAGGAACAGTTATATTTAAACGTCTGATGAAGCGGGAGGACCCGTGAAAGCGCTTACGTTGTCTTTTTGTGTTGCTACTGTTGTTGTTATTAAAGCAGAGTATCGTTAAATCGCCTTTTGGATTTATTGGAAGTTGATCTTTGCCAGAAGAAGAAGTTTGTTTTTATGCTGCACTTTGCTGTTGGGTTTATCATCTATTTTTTGATCTGGGTTGTTTGTGTGTTGAGAGATATATATATATATATATATATATATATATATATATATATATATATATATATATATATATATATATATATATATATATATATATATATATATATATATATATATATATATATATATATATATATATATATATATATATATATATATATATATATATATATATATATATATATATATATATATATATATATATATATATATATATATATATATATGCATATATATATATATATATATATATATATATATATATATATATATATATATATATATATATATATATATATATGGAGTGAAGAAAGAAAAAATGCCAACAATTGTATTGAAAAATATACCTAAAATGTAAGAAAGACCACAAAAAATCTTACCAACTATGGTAAGAAGAAATACACCACTAGAAAAATTAAAGTTATTAGCAACAGAGTAAAAAGTAACCAGAAAAAGGTTTGACTTGCCTCACAAAAAAAAAAAAAAAAAACATTAACTAGCTGGAGAGCTCAAACCAACCACATCCAAAATGCAAAAGCAGCAAATGAGATCTGAGGGGTGTTGGGGATAGTGCATTATGGGTGAGGGAGGAGCTTGAGAGTTTGCTATAGGCCACAAGTTAAAATAACGGCTGAGTCAGATCCAAGGATAGGATCCAAACTCAACTGTTGAGGAATGAATGAAAATTGACATCAGATCAAATTGTTACCTGAGGCAGCTGCCATGTAGTTTCTTTCTTCAGATGGATCTTTGTTAAAATACTGAAGTCAAGTCTCTGACACTCTTGACTGAAGACCATTTAACTGACATCAACTGTCCTAAAGCAATAAAAGTTTTCAAATTTGCAAGCGTAGTTGATTATATTAGTTTTATTTTCCTGACCCTGTATTTAAGGAGGCTAGGAAAGGAGTTGCAGGAACAAAGAACAAGGCATCAGTGGCACTAGACAGCTTCTGGAAAGTGACTCAATAGATGGCATAAACAAACTAAATTACATCGCAAGGCAAATACAGAAAAATAAAGAAGATAGTCAGACACCCTTCATAAGGGATGCCAGCAACAACCTGATCACCAGTCCATAGAACATCAAAAGCAGATGGAAGGAATATTTCCAGAAGCATCTGAAAGAAGAAAGAAGTACAGTTGTGTACACTTACCATAAATGTAGATGTTCGAGTGTATTCACTGTTGCAGTCATCACATTTGGGTTATCTGCTTGCAGTAGCCCTCAGTAGGCCTGATTATCAAAGTATTGGGTCCTGCGTCAGTTGCTGTCTCATCTTCCATGACGTCAGATAGTCAGGAGTATAAAGCATTCAGCCAACGCCATTACATCAGTTTTTCTTGCCCCAGATGTCAGGTGCCCCCCTAATGGGAAGCAATTAAATATATATATATATATATATATACAAGGTTACACCTCCAAAAAAAAGCAAATACACCAAAAAGCTTTAAGCATAGTAAAAAGGAAAAGAGGTATAGTCAAAAGAAGTCAGGGGGCTGGAGGGACGGTAACCAGGACTGCAACAGTGAATACACTCGAACATCTACATTTATGGTAAGTGTACACAACTGTACTATGTTCTACATGTTTCACTGTTGCAGTCATCACATTTGGGTAGAGTCCCAAAGCTAAGGATGGGAGGAGGAAATTAGATAGTATTAGGACCAGCTATAAGGCCCTGCAAGACTGCAGTGGCAAAGCCAGCTCTGGATTAACAGAAAATTGGAAAATGGTAATGCATGGTAAAAGTATGTACAGAACTCCAGGTAGCAGCTTCTAGGATGTCCTTGGTAGGGACACCTCTGAGAAAGGCTGTAGAGGTAGATGCAGCCCTGGTTGAATGTGGTCTTATTCCCTGTGGGATAGATTTTCCATGGTGCTTATAGCAGAAATGAATGCAATGGCCTAACCATTTAGAAATGGTTTGCTTTGAGATGGCCTTCCCCTCTGCTCCTGCAACAAATGTCACCAGCAGCTGTTCAGATTTCCTGAGAGGTTTAGTCCTGTTCAAGTAAAATCTAAGTTGTCTGTGCATAATATCAAACCTCCAAGAAAACCCCCTTTACCTGCTTGGGATCTCAACTTTGTCTTGGAGAAACTAACACTTCCTCCCTTTGAACCAGCAGCAACAGCGGATCTTCAGTTTCTGTCTTGGAAAACTGCATTCCTTCTGGCAATAACTTCAGCAAGAAGAGTATCTGAGTTACAAGCATTAATGGCAGTACAGCCATTTCTTATCTTCCATCAGGACAGAGTTACGCTAAGAACTAATCCTACTTTTATGCCAAAGGTGGTATCTAGGGTATCCTTGAACCAAGCTATTCACTTGCCTACGTTCTTCCCAAACCCACAGAATAGGGGGGAAAAACTTCTGCACACCCTGGATATACACAGGCAACTACGCTACTACTTGGACAGAACTAAAAGTAGCAGAAAAACTGACCAACTATTTGTAGCACATGCTGCTGGGGTGCAAGGAAAAGCAATTTCCAAACAGACAATTTTAAAATGGATAGGAAATTGCATTCGATTTTGTTACTCCTTTCATGGAAAGTCAGTTCCTGCAAACATCAGGCCTCATTCCACAAGGGCCACGGCCACCACTACAGCCTTCCTACGAGGGGTGGCTACCAAGGACATTTTAGAAGCTGCTACTTGGAGCTCCGTGCATACATTTACCAAACATTACAATCTACCTTTATACTCCAGATCCAGAGCAGGCTTTGCTACTGCAGTCCTGCAGGGGATCTTAACTACACCATCTTTTCTTAGTACCTCCTCCCCAGATTGGCTATGGTATTCTACCCATATGTTATGACTGCAGATGCATCCTTGAAGGACATAGTACAGTTTTGTACCTACCATAAATGTAGATGTCCGATAGGTATGCATCTGCAGTCAGGTTTACCCTCCCTCCTACCCCTCTGTGGTATTCCTAGGGTGTTTACCCTCTTTAGCTAGCTGGGGAATCTATTATGGTGTATTTGTTTGTATATACATGTATATATATATATATATATATATATATATATATATATATATATAATTTTGCAAATGTTTGGAATTCTATTGCATTTATCCAAATTTAGCCTTCCTAGAGGGCACCTGGCATCTGGGGCAAGAAAAACTGAGGAAAATGGTGTCGGCTGATGCTTTTATACCCCAGACGCTCTGACGTCGGGGAAGGTGCGACATCAGCTGAGGCCAGACCCAGACTTTGGAATCCGGCCGACCGAAGGGCTGCCTGAGGCAGGACAACCCATATGTTATGACTGCAGATGCATCCTTGAAGGACATCTGAGGGTGCAGAATCTGGCCCTCCTGCTGGGACAGCAGGGTAGGGGTCTGAGGCAGGTGCCATGGTGCCAGCAATGACACACTGCGCAAGAGGGGGTACCAGTGTTGGCGCGGCCAGTCTCGTGCAATCAGTATCGTCCTTGGTTTGTCCTGTTTGATCTTTAGTAGTACCTTGGAGAGGAGAGGCAGAGGAGGAAAGGCATAAACTGATAGATTTTTCTAGGAGAAGGACAGGGCGTCCACTTTCCAAGCTTGTTTGTGGGGAGTCCTTGTGCAGAATTTGTCCAATTGGCAGCTCCGGGGGGAGGTAAACAGGTCTATCTCTGGGTTCCCCCATTTGTTTATCAACATGTAGAATGTCTTTGGTTCCAGTTTCCACTCGTGTGGGTCCATGAGATTTCTGCTTAGTTCGTCTGCCTGTGTATTTAGCTTTCATGGCAGGAATTGAGCCTGTAGGTGTACTTGGTAGCTCAAGGCTGTGTTCCACAGAGCCATGGCTAGTCTGCAGAGAGGGTATGAGTGGGTTCCCCGCTGCTTGTTTATGTACCACATAACAGTGGTGTTGTCTGTCTTTACCATTAATTGTCCTGGAAAAATGTGGTCCTTGAAGGCTGTCAGAGCATTCTGTACAGCTAACATTTCTTTCTGATTGATATGCAGGTGCATATGACTTGGGTTCCATTTGCCCTGAATGCACTTCTCTGCCAAGTGAGCCCCCCATGCACAGTCTGATGCATCTGCTGTTAGAGTTTGGGCAGCAGGGGGTAGAGTGAATAGCAGTCCCTTGTTTTGGTGGCAGGCCTCTGCCCACCAAAGGAACTCTAACTGTAGGCAAGGTATGATAGGAATCATAGCTTCTAGATCCTGAGAATGTTGACAACATAGGCTTTTTAGATACCATTGTAGATTCCTCATATGCAGTCTTGCATATGGAAATAGGAGAATGCATGAAGCCATGAACCCTAAGGCTTGCAGTATTTGTCTTGCAGACAGCAGGGTCTTTGTGGCCATTAGTTTGAAGTAAGTTGTCAAATGAACTTGTTTCTCTGGCATGAGGAAAGCCATCTGGGAAGTTGTGTTCAAGCTTGCACCCAGGAATACAATTTGTTGGCAGGGTACAAGATGTGATTTCTTTTCATTTATGGTGTACCCCAGAGAAGTTAGCACCTTCTGTACAAACACCATATGATTCAAAAGTATGTCCTGGCTTTCTGCCTGAATTAGACAATCATCCAGGTATGGGTATAACTGAATATTTCTTTGCCTGCAAAATGCAATGACTGGAGCTAGGCACTTTGTGAATACCCTGGGTGCAGTAGATAAGCCAAAGGGCAGTGCAGAGAACTGATAGTGCATGTAACCTGCTTTGACGCATAGGTATCTTCTGCAAGATTCCCTGATTGGGATGTGCAGGTAGGCTTCCTTTAAATCCAGTGTTGCCAACCAGGCATCCTTGCCTAGCATAGAAAGCAACTGGTGAAGAGTTAGCATTTGAATTTTGGGATCACCAAAAAAGTGTTTAGCACAGAGAGATGATAGGATGCCAAGAGTTGTCTTTTCTGGGCACCAGGAAAAGTCTTGAGTAGAAACCTTGCCCCTTTCTTCTACTGGGACAGTTTGAATAGTCCTTATACTTAAGAGAGAGAGAACTTGCTTTTGAGCTTCTGCCCATTGATTTGGGGGTAGCTCTGGCCAACCGTTTGGGGTTGGTAAAGTGTGAAAGTGGAATCTGTATCCTTGGGAAACTATATTTAAAACTCATTTTTCCTGGGTAATGAGTTCCCAGTTTTTTGCCTGCACAGCAATCTTCCCCCCTAAAGGAGCAGTCAGTTGAGAAGGGCTTGGAAGTTTTAAAGTTAAGTCATTGAAACGATTTACCATAGGGGGAGTCTTACTATTCCCTGCTTTGGAAGAGGGAGCCCCCCCCCACTGCTTAGTCCTGTGCGTACCTTAGGACTGAAGCCTGGGTGTTCTGCTAGTTCTGGGTTTGGACTGAGAAGGCCTGAAGAGGCAGGAAAGGACCAATTCTTAGAGGGACAATGCCTACTAAATCTTGGAGGCTGTACTTGCAGGAAATCTTTAACAGTTTGCATAGACTTAGCTTTTTCCTCCATCTTTTTAAGTACTTCTTCTGCTTTCTTACCAAACAGGTGGTCCTGGGTTAAGGGAACATCCAGCAATTTAGCTTTAACATGATCTAGCAAAGATTGCTCCTTAAGCCAAGCATGCCTTCTAAGTACAGACTCAGTGACAGCAGCCCTGTAAGATGCCTGTAGTGAATCAAAACCACATTGCAAAGTATGTTTTCCAACTTGTTCAGCAGAATGCATTAAATCCTGCAAATCCTTATTTTCAGCACAGTCAGGAATCACCATCATTTTCTGTTTAAGCAATCCAATAATATGCTGCTGATACTTTACTAACATATGAAACTGGCAGTTCAAGACCCTAATGGCCAAGGTTGCAGAAGTGTATACCTTCTTACCCCATCTATCCAGCACCCTGGAATCTCTGTCAGAGGGGGTAGGATTTTTGGCAGCAGTAGCCTTAATGCCCATGGGTCCCTGTGAAATGGCCTCAGGATCTGCAGTAGGATTTTTAAAGAGGAACTTGTGAGAGTCAGGAACCCTGTAATATCTATCTGGTTTTCTGGGAGCAGGAGGTAAGGAGTCAGGGGCCAAGCTAGATTCCGAAAAGGCATCATCAACAATGTCCAGTACAGGGGGGATAGCTAAAGGTCTGTGTTGGGGCAGGAGTAAGAAATCCCTAAGCCTCTTTTTAGAATCAGAGTAATCCTGGCTTTCCCAGCGAATATGCTCCCTAAGTGTATGCAAGGTTTCACCAAAAGAGAAATCCTCTGGAGGGGAAGCACAGGGAATAGAGTCCTCTGCATCAGAATCCTCATAAGTAGATAAGGGTAAATCCTGGTCATCAGAGGAAACAGAAATTTCAGAATCCTGATTAGAAGAATCATAAGCAAAATCAGACCTAGGTCTCTTAGAGAGGGAAGGTTGGCTTCCCCTGATTAAAGTAATAAGGTCTTCAGCCATTCTTATCATTTATTTTTTAGGCATAGAGGCCTGACCATGCGGTCTGGGCGTCACTTTTCTAGGCATGGATCAAGTTTTAGGCCTTGAAGAAGATGCCATCAGTTTAATATGCAAGTTAGTAGACACGAATACACTCTCAGAAGCCGGTGCCTGCACAGCGGCTCCGGACCCATCCAAGGTAGAGACATCCGCAGGTTCCACAGTTGAAGCATCTTGCGGCATACCGAACTCTGAATGGGTCTCAGTAGAGGCATGAGAATCTGAAGTAAGGGTATCAGGACTGCGAAAGCGCCTCACTGAGTACTGGCGAACTGATGACTAGCTTAGGAGAAGCGTCGTCGGCAGCTTTTGACCTAGGCAGCCTGTCTCTGTCTTTATCTTTGCATTTTTTCAGAATGTCGGTAGTCGGGTGGCTTACCAAAGCCATATCTGGATAACTGAACCGAGTACCAAAATATTTAGAAGCGTAAAAATGCCGACGACGAATACTTCGTTGTTTAAATGAGGCACAAAACCAACAACGAGGTACGTCGTGGTCAGGGCTTAGGCAAGGAATACAGTACGAATGAAAATCTTTATGAGGTTATTTGCTTTCCACAAGAAATACAATTATTGACTTTTACTGACATCGGTTTAGAGCAAGATACTTAGCTTTAGTTGAAGACTTCGGTTCTGAAACTCGAAAATGAAAATTTCAGGAGTCGGTCGACCGGCACTTGCAAACTGCTTTTGCTTCGGTCATTACACAGCAAGAAAGACTGATGTAATGGCGTCGGCGGCATGCTTTATACCCCTGACTATCTGAAGTCATGGAAGATGAAACAGCAACCGACGCAGGACCCAAGACTTTGATAATCAGGCCAACTGAGGGCTACTGCAAGCAGATAACCCAAATGTGATGAATGCAACAGTGAAACACGAAGAATATCTACAGAAGCTGCATTGCCCCAGACACAGCCTAGGGTGAGAGAAGAGAAGGACTCCATGACAGAAGTAAGAACAGCACTAAGGATAATGAAGTCAGGGAAAGCAGCAGGCTCAAATGAAGTCACACACATATGAAAAAGATGTTTGGTGAGATAGGGGAGAAATGTCTCTTGAGGGTACTCATAGCAGTATGGAGAAAAAGGGATATCCCAGATGACTGGAAAATAAGCATACTAGTGCCAGTGTTCAAGAACGGGGGGGGGGGGGGGGCATTCACAACTGTGGGCAGTAAGACTTGTCAAAATCCTGTCACACAGCATGAAAGTTCTTTAGAGGGTGAATGATAAACAAATATACAGAACAGTGGAAAGTAATAAGGGACATGAACACTTTGGATTCAGATCGGAATGCAGCACAACATACCCGATGTTTGCAGTCAGACTGATACTTGAGAAGAAGCTACAAATGAGAAAAAAAAAGTCCTACCGGGCAGTCGTACACTTGGAGAAAGCATATGACAAGGTAGCAAAAAAGCTGATCTGGACAGTCCTGTGGTGGTTCAAAGTCCCAGAAACAGTGGCAGAATTAGTGCAAGCTATGTACAAGGACCCAATGACTCAAATATAAACAATGCTTGATCTCACAGAAGGGTTCCCAGTGGGAGTGTGTGTGCATCAGGGTTTAGCTAAGAGCCCGCTGCTGTTCACTCTGGTGGTGGACTACATTAGCAAACACAGATCAATAAAGTTGCTGTATGCAGCTGATGTGGCATTACAAGCAGATTCTGAGCAAGAACTTCAGCAAAGGATAGGGGAATGGAATGCAAAACTGAAGGCACATGGGATGAAACTGAGTACAGATAAGACAGTTGTAATGGCAGCAAATGGGGAAATCAGAAGAAGCAGCTGAGAATTGAGGTATAAGGGAAAATAGTGGAACAGGTTAATAGCATCAAGTATCTGGGAGGGGTGATTAAGGAGAAGGGAAATTTGAATGAGGAGGACACAGCTAGAATCAGAGGGGCTGCAGCCAACTGGCACAGTGTCAGGTGTAGCGTATGACAGAAGAATGCCAAAGAAGCTGAAAAGTAAGGTGTACAAAACTGTGGTGTGACGAGTACTACTGTATGGTACAGAAACCTGGGCAGTTAAGGCAGAGCAGACGAGGAAGCTAGAGGTAATGAAGATGAAGTCTTAAAATGCCCACTGTGGGACAGTTGTAGAAACGAGCATATCAGAGCAGAAAGGAAAGTAGCTCCAGATGCAAACTGAACAGATTATGGTGGTCCGGGCTTACCTTCACTCTTTCCATTTTGTGATGTGAGTGCTTTTTCTCCAAGATTCCTTACATTTCTTTCTACATGTTGGCTAGTGAATCCCTTATCTGCTGGATAAGTCCTTCCTTATTCAATTATTTACCAGTTTGTTGTATTTTTTAACTTTCTGAAGCAGAGTTACGTTATATTTTCCATAAATAACTATACCTTAACAATTTCATAGCCAAAATAACTAGGAAAATGGCAATCATTGAGGAAAATTGGTCTCCCACAGGAATTCCTGTTGCTTACATCCTTGGTGTGGAAAAGTAACCAAGTACCACTCTAGCTCACTCCAACTGCTCTTGACATCTGATCAGAGTTGCATTCAATGAAGAAGATATGCTATATACAATGAAGGAACAGATTGCAGTAATGATCTTTACAATGAACATATATTGTTGCTAAAAGAATTACAGGGTTTTAAAAATGCTAATCCAAGAGCTATCAGGTATGTTTTTAAAATGAGCAACAATTCTTCTCAACTATCCCTGATTTTGCTTCACATTTGTGCCTTGTTCCTCTTAAAACTTTTGATTTTCTGGTAAATCACTGAGGATTATAGTTACTAATGCCACACATTACAGCGTCATACTTTTTGTTCATCAAATGCATGATTATGATGATGCAATCAAAGATGTTATGCGTTAACATAACATTCCATCTGTGTTGTTCATCTTCTTTCATCACTGATGGGGTTCGGTTCCGAGCCCTCAGAACCGAGTCGGCCTATTACCAAGCTCGCACCACCCAAAAAACCTCTAGAGTTAAGTCTCTATCCAGAATGCCCTTCTCCCTGTTACCTCAGATCGAGTTTGCTAAGAAAAGGAAGTAAAGCCGAGGCCACTTCTACACAAGTACCCTAGGGCACCACTTAGACACAAAGCATCCCCCAGGAGCCTTTAGAGGGGCAAGGAGGGTGGGAAGTGATGAATGAAAGAAGATGAACAACATCCTTTATCTGATGTTAATCTTCTTTCCCTCCATCACTGATGGGACAAAATCCCAAGCTTCCTTGAGGTCCATGGACGGCCCTTATGGAAGAACATTCCTGAGTACCATTGAGCCGAAGGCAGCTCTCCCTCTGGAGACCAGGTCCACTTTGTAATGATTGATAGAGGTATGAGGCTTAGGCCAAGTAGCTGCTGCACAGATGTCATCCATGGATGCCCTGGAATGGAATGCTACAGAAGTTGCCATAGATCTAGAGGAGTGGGCTTTAACTTTTGGCATGGATTCATTATGGAGGGAATAGGTGAAACGTATGCAGTCCCTTAGCCATTTTGATAATTTAACCATGGAAACAGCCTTTCCCATTTTGGGTCCCGAAATGGAAATGAAAAGCTGTTCAGATTTACAGAAAGGCTTGGTCCTGTCTACGTAAAATCTTAATTGTCTACGTACGTCTAAGGAGTGAAGGCAATACTCTCCTCTATTGGCAAAATTTGGAGAAAACACTGGTAGATCAATGGACTGGTTAATAGAGAATTCAGAAACAACTTTGGGAAGAAAGGATGGGTTCGTCCGAAATGACACTCTGTCTTTATGAAAGACCAGATAGGGCCTCTTGATACACAATGCCTGTAGCTTCAAAATTCTTCTGGCAGAGGTAATGGCTACCAGGAACAAAGATTTCCAAGACAAAAACTTTAGGTCACACAGCAGCAGGCTCAAAGGGTTTTTGAGTCAAAGACTGGAGGACTAAAGTGAGGTTCCATGGATCCATGGGCTGTCTGAAAGGCCTGAGATGAGAGATCCCCTTGAGGAAAGCCTTGCAGAGGCGTAAAGAGATAAGAGGGATGCCATCTACACCATTGTGGAAAGTGGAAATTGCCGCTAGATGCACTCGTACTGTAGAGGCAGAGGCTCCATTATCAAAAAACTTAGCCAAATATTGAAGCACTGCAGTAACTGGAGCTGAATACGGGTCTAGCATGTTATCCTTGGACCAGATGGAGAACCTTTGCCATTTATCCTGATATAGTCTTCTGGTGGATGGTTTGTGAGAGGTCAGAATGATGTCTCAAACTGGGGAAGAGAGATTAGCTTGCCTGATGACTAGCGGAAGTGGAGAAACCAAGCTGTCAGCTTGAGACTGGACAAGTTTGGGTGACTCAACCCTTGGGGGTGAGTGATCAGATCTGGTAGAGGGTCCAGAATCCATGGCGGGTATACTAGGTGAGGCCGAAGAAAGGGCAACCAAACTTGTTGAGGGCAGAATGGGGCTATGAGGATCACCTTGCATCTCAACTGAAGAGCTTTCTTTAGAAATTGTGGGACCAGAGGAATGGGAGAATAGACGTAGAGAAGTCCCGTGGGCCAATCCTGGATCAGACCAAGGCAAAGTAGCTCCTGCACTTGGTGTTTGATGGGCTCCAGTGGCTGAAGATTACAGACACCACCTCAGGGTTGAGGGACCACTCGTGGGGCATGAGGATGCATCTGCTCAGTTTGTCAGCAATAATGTTGGAGCTCCCGGTATATGCGTTGCTATCAGAAAGCGGTTGGAAGCTGTCACCCACTGCCAAATTCTCATGGCTTCTCGACATAGGTGGTAGGACTCGGTTCCTCCTTGTTTGCTGATGTACCAGACCACTGACATATTGTCTGAATGAACTGCAATTGTCCCGGAGAGGAGAGCCGAATGGAAGGCCTGCAACGCTAACAGCATGGCTCTCAGTTCCAGAACACTGACATGCAGGTGAGCCTCTGAAGTAGACCATGTGCCTTGGGCAGTCTTTCCCTGGAAATGCCCACCCAATCAGGGAAGCATCCGTGGTCACAATGGCTGTGGGCTGGGAGGGTTGAAATGGTCAGCTCCAAAGATCCATGTCTGGCCTCATCCACCAAAGCAGGTCCTGTTTGCAGGAGTTAGTTATTCGAATCTTGTAATCCAGGGGAAGACAGTTTGGGAACCACTGACACAGAAGGAGCCATTGCAGAATCCGCATATGTAGCTTTGCTAGAAGCACTATAGGAATTGACGCAGTCATAGAAACTAGGGCTTGAAGAACTTCCCTTGCACAGGCTGTTGTTTGAGAAAGAATTACCTGGAGTTGAAGCCTCAATCGATGGAGTCTGTGAAATGTGAGTGATATCAGACAGGACTGAGTATTGAACACTGCTCCAATGAACTCTATTTGTTGCGTATGGATAAGGTTTGATTTCTTCCAATGTATCATTATTCCCAACAATTTTGCCAGAGAGAGTATGTTGTAGCACTGTTATCAGAAGATGCTTGGTGTGGGCAGTAAGGAGCCAGTCGTCTAGATATGGAAACACCCAGAATCCTTTTAGTCTCAAGTGAGCTGTTACCACTGCCATGCATTTCGTGAACACTCTGGGGGCTGTAGAGAAACCGAACAGCTGGGCCCAGAATTGGTAATGACTGGCTCACAGCCAGAAGCGAAGCAGACTCCTGGAGTGTTTGTCCATCTTGATGTGGTAATACCCATCCCGGACATCTATAGAGCATATCCATTCACCTTCTCTTTAAAAGGGAAGGATGGACTGAACCGGGACCATCTGGAATTTGGTGTGGGTGACAGACTTGTTTAAACTGCTGAGATCCACGGTGGGTCTCCAGTCCCCTGTCTTTTTTGGCACCAAAAAGAATCTCGAGTAAAATCCAGATCCATGCTGGTTTGGTGGGACTGGTTGGATGACTCTTTTTTGAGACAGCTTTATAATCTCTGAAGCTGCTTCTTCCCCCTGACTGGCTGGAACGTCGGGAAGGTTTCTTGGAAATTTTGGCTGACAAGAAAGGGGAATGATGTAACCTCTGGTGATAATGTTCTGCACCCAATTATCGGTGGTGACAGATTGCCAGGTAGCTTGGTGCAGAGAGAAATGACCCCCGACTGCTTCCAGAGGTAAGCAATCGGGCCACCCCTCAGGAGCACTGATAAGGCTGTCCACAGAAGGAGTCCCTGCAGCCTTGGTTGTGAGGATCCCCTCTGCCTCTACAGGGGCGTCTTCCAGAACTGTTACCCCCTCTGCTTCTGGGAGTATCATCACCACGTGCGGCACGGAAGGGACCCTGAGATTTCTTATGTCACATTTTCCCACTCCTCTGATTCCTGGAGAAGGTACACTGAGGGTTGGAAAACCATAGGCCTATGGCAGACAGGGTTTTTCCATCTTGCTCGCACCTGGCTAGCGTGTCCTTCACTTTTCAGCCAAAAAGGGACGAAGCTTCGATGGGAGCATTCAGAAAGGAAGACTTGAAGGGATCCATGAGGTCAAAAATGCGCATCCAGGCATGGTGTCTCATAAAAATGCCCGAAGCCACTGCTTCAGCCGCCCCTTCGGTCGCGTGTGAGAGCAACTTCATGGACAAGTTGGATAATGATTCCAGGTTTGCGAGCCGCAAGGCCACTTTGTCCCTGACCTCGTCAGACAACTGTCCTGCGAGCGTCCCAGAGAGTTCAGAGATCAAGTCCCTCTGGAGCCATGTAAAATGTGCCAAATAATTCAGGGATCATATAGCAAAGGTCCCTGATTTAAAAAACCTGCTTCCCTAGTCTGTCCACCACCCGGGACTCCCTGCTGGGCAGGTGGACAGTGGAACTTTCCTCAGCCAAGTCAGTTTTCGTGGCCACCGCCACCACCATAGCATCAACTGGTAACCCTTTGGACAAGTGCAGGTTCTCGGGAGGGGAAAGAATTTTGTCTGGTCTCCAGGGGATTGCCTGAATGGAATCAGGGTTCTTCCATGCTTGCTGCATGACAAGTTGGACGAACTTGTCGGCAGGTGGGGTCACCCAAGAGATAGAAGGTCAGGCATGAAAAGTCTGCAGGAACTTGGGACTCCTCAGATGAAGGGTTTAAGGACTTCCAGTCACCTCTCTGCTTTAACATCTCCAGGATGTCTCCGAAGGAGACATCATCAGGAGGTGACCATGGGGACCCTTCACTAACATCGTAATCTATGTCTTGCTTTAAATACTTCTCAGCTGAGTCCACATGCTTCCTCTTGCATGTCTTCTTTAGAGGGAGCTCCTCAGTGGGGGTCTCTGAGGAGGACTCAGAAGAGTGGGTACCCTGAACAGGGTGTCCTACGGCTTCTCTGCCTGGTGTCCCGGGGGGTGGTCTGTGACAGTTGTAGCTCAGGGGGTGAAGACTGGGGTTCCGACATCAAAAGAGTGCTGCCAGAAGCAAGAGCCCTGTCCATCGTGTGGAAGGCAGACCCGCCCGAAGAGGGATGGGAGCCTGGAACCAAGAAAGACAACCTTGGGACCGGGGTCACACCCCACTCCGACAGACCCCCCCCCCATGGATGGAGCCTCAAAAGCAGGATTGGCATGGCCACAGTCATCAGTGCTGAGGAAGGAATCGAGGAAAGAGTCGGCACTGCACCCCAGGCCGATGCGCCTATCCCCCAATCCCCAGATTGAGGAAGAACCGGTTCAGCGGGGACCCAAGACCAAAAGGACAAACTCAGAGCCAGAGTGAGATGCATTGTAGGCACTAAGGTGATGGAATCCAAGAAGGATGTCGGAGCAGAAGGCTTCAGAACCGAGATGGTAGAAGGATGAGTGTAAGATGAAGTCCGTGGATAAGGCAACCCAAATCCTGCAGGTGGATGCATCTTAGAAAGTGAGGGAATCCCCCTGGCTACCAACTGCTGGTCCACAAAATGCACCACGTCATGTTCCATAAGGATCCTGGTGGATCCAGTGGATACTCCAGATGGACAGTCAGGACGTTCAAGGAATGGGCTATAGGCTTGGCCCAGAAATGAGTCTATGGAGGGGGAGTATTGGGTCTGTGGTGCAAGGTCTGCCAGCACCAAAGTCTCTAGTTTCCTGACCGAAAGCAAAGGGGTCAGATCCAGTGAGGCGGTACAATGCTTGGTGCCAAAGTGACACTTGGAGCCGAAACGGTCGGGTCCAAAATGGAAACTGAAGGCGTAGTTGAAGGTGTGCCCTGAGCCAAAGTAGCTACAGGTGCTGAAGTTGAAATAGGTGTAGTTTTATGATCGGTGCCGGAGGCAGGACCAGTGCCAAAACAGGAGTCGGTATCGAAGGTTTTGAGATGGTCAGAGCCGAAGAGGCAGATTTATGCTCCGACAAGAACTTAGGAACCTTAGATTTCCCAGGCTTGCTCTGATCACCCAATGGTGAAGAAGGAACAGAATGGGATCTCTTTTTGCCCTTAGGAGGGGTTGAGACCTCCATCACAAAAATGGTCTCTAAGAAGGGAGATTTGAGTAACCCCTTCAGAATGAGTTTATTTTTGCGCTCATTAAGAGTCCATTGGCTGAAGCTCTGACAAATATCACATGGAGGCTGCACCGAAAGGTGGGCCACTCCCAAATAGTATACACAGTCATCATGAGAATCACTGTTAGGTAACTTGCCCTTACAAGATGTACAATGCTTAAGGCCTGTACTACCCTTCTTATCAGACATCTCGGTAGAAAAAAACACCACAGCCAACTGTATAATCCAACTATAACGAAGTCAACTCCATTCAAAGAAATCTCAAAAAATCACCAATATAACAATACACTGTATGAAGAGAACACTAGCAATACTAAAGGTTTGGTAAAATATGAAGATACCCAAAAATCTTTTACACAAATATCAAAAAAGATTTCACTTAGCTGAGAGCTCGGCTGAAACGCAGCTTTACAGCTATGCAGCAAATGAGATCTGAGGTAACAGGGAGAAGGGCATTCTGGGTAGAGACTTAGCTTGAGAGTTTTTTTGGCTGGCGAGAGCTTGGCAATAGGCCGACTCAGTTTCAAGGGCTTAGAACCGAACCCCATCAATTATGAATGGAAAGAAGATTAACATCATCAGATCTCATGTTCTGTTAACTTTTTCAGTGAATTGCAAGTAATACTTAAAAACTGACCTTGATTTTGGGTCTTTGTTTTCCATTAGTTTTGGTTTTACCCAAAATTCAAAGAAGTTGACCAGTATGTGAGCAACAGACTGGAAGATGGATATATCTAATGATAACTGAAGTCTAGTTCTCAAGATGACAGGTGATACACATAACAGCTACTCGCCAGTTTCAAGTGCTTTGGTGGTAGAAGGACAAGTAGAAAGACTGGCACTAGAAATACAAAGTGTACTGCCAGATAACGGAGTACATGTTTGTAACAGAAGGTTGCAAGTATGCGTAAAGGTCCGTCTCTCAGAGAGATGCCACCATCTCACAACTGATTACAAGAAGTAATACAGAGTTTTCAAAAATAAAAGTATGCGAATTTACCGAGGGTCATTTCAAATTCCTTTTATTTAGAATAACATTTTTTGAAGACATTCATAGAGCTATTTAGAAACTGCAACAAAAAATGCAACAGTAATGTGCTTTTATTCAAAGATCATTTCATGACATGTAGTTTTTGCCATTCTGTAGCTTTTGGACAACTGTCCCTGCAGTTGTCTACTGCTCATATGAGTAAGTAAGGAGTCAGTTTTATGGCCTTGTACATATTTTGTGAATCAAAGAGAAAAGTTCCCCATATTTCCTCCAGATATACAGTCTCTTTTTAAAACAGGGCATGCAATACATTTTATATACAAATGACACCTGGTATGTCTAGGGTATAAACAGCAAAAGAACACTGCAAGGATACCTACCTATCTTCACAATTTTTTTCCTGAAAAGTACAGAAAATGTGATACATCTAGACTTAAATACCATCACTCTTAATAAGACTAATCAGGGCACTGTCAGAAAACACATTTCATTTTTTTTTTCAATTGCTTACCTACTAAATACATTGTTATTGTACCTGAAAAGCTTTAAATAAAACTTGAGAATCCTTCTTTCTTGGGTTTCCATTGCTAAAAACAATGTGACTAAGTGGAGCAGTCCACTCACAAAATATAAATAGAAACTGCTTCCTTTTCATTGCCATCTATCTAAATGTTTCATTGAGTAGTACACACAAGGCAAAAAGCTTCATACTCACCACTATAGAACTTGAAAACAGTTGCATTATGCCATAAAACGAACCTAAAATTAATAAATGAATATATAAAAAATGAAGTTGATGGAAAATGGTTTAAAATACAAACAAATCTATATTCACTGCTGAATTTTACTGTGGAACACAACAAAAGAAAATGAAAAGCAATTGCTTCATCTTTTATGTGGCTTTTCCAGCAAGATCTTCTAATGCTCAGATCAAAAGACTCCAAAAATCTGACTGCAAGTGCTTTTCCACTGGGCACATAACCTAACTCCCTCCTCACATGCATTACTCCTGCTTTGATGCTCTGTCCTTACCTTCTGCTTTCCTTTCACATTTATCACTAAAATTAATTATATTCTTGATTACTGACAGTAGGCACTACTTAGTTTGACAACCAACGCTTTTCTGGGATACTACAATAAAAATTACTAAACCTCCAGACTGAATTAGCAAGAAGAGGGGGGAAAGTATGCAGGTATGTTGGTGAGGATGGAGCTGCTCATCAGATCTGTTGTTATGATCGGTATATAAACACGGTTATCGGGTATCAAGAGTTCTGTTTTCACCAACAGGGAAGACACAGTCCCAGGATCATCCTTCTGGGTGTTTCCCTTCAAATGAACATACTCATTACCATTGTCACCCCAAAGGAGGAAACGTACAATCCAGCATCTAGTGCTTAGCTAAGGTATTTCACATAAGCCATGCAGATGCTACTCAATCATCAACTTTGGATGTGTTGTGGAACAAAACCTGGGAATTAGCTACCACTCTGGGAGAATGTACTCTAGGGATAAATAACATTTCTTTATTGTTTTTTTTTGTGAAATAATTTAATGCAGTCCGTAAGCCATTTTGTCAATATGACTGAATACTTTGCAACAAAGTTTTCTTCAGCAGAGAAGGCAACAAACATGATGGAAATCTTTACAAAAAAAATTTGCTCTGCCTACAAACAATCTAAGTTGAATGTGAACATCTATACAACACAGCAAATATTCACTTCTGCTGCAGCAGTTTGAAAAAATTAGCAACGGAAAACAGACTTGTTGAGATTTGTCTCAATGGCTACTTTAGGCATGAACAATGGACTGAAGTATAAAGGCAGATCTTTGTGGTACACCAAGTAGGGAGGATGAACAGGTTATGAATGAAGTTCTGAAATCCTTCTAGCTGCTGAGGTTACTGTTACAAGGAAAAGCATCTTCCAGGACATACATTGTATCACTGGTTGAGCAACTGTAAAATCAGTTTGTCTAACACAAAACAAAGCTCCCATGAAAATGGACCTTAAGTGGAGGAAAGATCCTTTTGAAAACATTGCACAGACTTCAAGAAAAACAAGAGGTACATCATTACAACCTAAATAAAGCTAAAAGTGAACCTAAACAAAAGAGCTACTTAACACCTGTGAGTCAAATAATCTACAATTGCAGGAAAAGGGGCTGTAAAAAATACAGTCACTGAGAAGTCCAATGGAAAACCTTGCCCATTTAATTCTATACATTTTCTTAGTGTTGGGTTTTGCACAGATGTCACAGGTTGGACCACCCTTACAGAGGTAGAGTGGATTTCTGGCCATTAATGGAAATGGAGTAAACATGGTTTTAAAGGATCAATAGAAATCTGGATGGAGCTTGCAGGAAGGATAGAATAACACAATATTGAAAGGTCAAAGGACGGGCAGTCATACTTACAGAGTCCAAAACAGGACTATGAAAATGATTTTCTCCTAATGCTTGACTTTATGAAAAACCTTGAAAGCTAAGGAAATGGCTCAAATGCATAAAAGAGTCAATATGACAACTTCTGGATGACTGCCTCTCTCTAACTTTCATTCTAATAGGACAAAAAGGAAAATAAAGTGCTGCAGTTGGTGTTGGGCTGAGATGTAGAGTGCAGCAAAGTTTCCACCAGTAACGGAACAACATCTGCTCTACTGCTCTACAGATGGGCTAAACGGACCACTCGTGATCAGGAGACAACAGCTGACTATGTCCACTAGATAGCTGGCCTCCCTAGAAATTTGGTTTGCAATAAGACACTAACTGGCAAAAACAGACAATTTACCCTACCTTCATCAGCTCTCAACAAAGGGAGTAAGAAAAAGTCCCCCTTCCCGCTTGTTTACATACCATACCATCTGCTATGTTACCCATGTGGTTGGCAGAAGCATTCTGAGTTAGAAAGTACTGAAAAGCTTTAAGGGTAAGACCTGCCATCCTACTGTGACTGTAAACTTTGGGCCATATTGCCCTGAAAATACACAGAAAGAGAAGGAAGCATGGTAGACATGCTGAAATGGCTGACAAATGAACCTTGATAAAGAAGGAAGAAAGACCATAGGATATTAACTCACACAAATATTGTAAAACCAGAGAACAACTAGTCCTGAATGGGTGCTGTTTATGTCATTGGCTCCAAATAGAAAATCTTTTCCATTACCTGCTACTTCTTCATACTGTCTGACCATTCTGCTCTACCCTACTACTGTCTAACAGATTTTCCATCTAACCTTTCTTTTAGCTATTCTGATACTCTACTAGCGGAGACACCAATTATTCCACTAAAACCTTCCCTTTGCTATACTGATACTCTACTAAGACAACAGTTATTACTGTCCTAAAAACTGTACTCTAATCTGTCCTCTTAATCTAATTTTTCCCCATGAAATATGTTATTGACACTGTAACTTCTGTGTTAAAATTTGTTTGTAGACAAGTAACAACTGCATGTATACATGTACTCGGCTTTGATTTTACGTACATACCCAAGTGTTAGACTTGAATTATTTGTAGTTATGTAAGATATGTTTTTGTACTGTTTCTTTTTGTATTGTACCTGTGCATATTTTGTCATATGGTTGTGGAGCTTTTCTCCCTGAGCCTCACTGAAAATGGACTTTGTGCCCAGTCAGACTTTCCTGGTAAACAAATAGGGATCCTTGAAGTAGCTTTCAGGGGGTGGGGTATAAGCCTTCCAGCAGGGAGGAAAATATGCCACTAGCAATACCCCTTTGGAAGCAGTGCTGCGGTGGTACCACAGTGTAACAGAGCTTTTGAAATGTGGTGTACCCAAGAGTGTGCTTATTAGACGCAGATTACTGTTTCCAAACAGCAAACTCAGAACCAAACTCAAACTACTCAGCGAGTAAACAAATAGCAAATTTTATTTTGATTTATTTATTTTATTAATTTGACAATATATGATTCTGTAGCATAAGGCTTTCTTGCCTCCATTAGTACCTGCTGCACATCCTCAGTAAGCAGGTGACTTAAAGGAATTATCATCTAGGCATGTCAAGTGAAGTTGACTGGAGTTGGGGTGTATCAAATAGCTCTGTTCTTATGTGAATAGATCAAGTCTGTGAGAAAGCTCTTGGTAATTGCCCCAGTCATTCCCAAAAGAAAGGAGAACCATGGTTGTTTGTGCCAAAAGGGAGTCATCACAGTGATCTTTGGGGATTCCATCTGAAACTTGAGAATTACACTGGATAATAGTGGAAAGGGTAGAAAAGCGTACAGGAATATTCCTGTTCAAGGAAAAGAAAATGCATATGTTTTCCAGCCTTCTTGCATGAAGTCCTGCTGCAGAAGCTTGCCAGGTGATTGTTCAGAGAGGAGGAAAAGGGGTCTTCTTGAACAACTCCCCACAGACAGATCGACTCTTGGAAGACAACCCCTCCCACCAATCTAGTTTCCATTCATGAGGGTCTGTCCTTGTCCTGCTCAACTTGTCTGCCTCACAATTTTTTTCTCCGAAGGAATGTAGGATGCTTGTAAAATGAGACTGTGCTGTGCTATATCCCAGCCTAACAGGACTAGTCTGCAGATGGGTGCTACCAGGTTCTCCCTTGCTTGTTCATGTACCATGACTATGGTATTATGTGCAACAACTTGAAGAAGTACACCAGACCAAAGATAATTCAGGGAGTTGAGTGCCTTGATCAGGGCAGCCATCACATTTATATTTATCTGCTTCCATCTGTCCTTAGTGTCCCACATACCTTGCACCTTTATCCCTTCTGAAACTACTCTCCAAGCAATGTCCAATGTAGTCTGTTGTGGAACACGGAGGAAGAAGTGTGAGGACTAGATTTAGTAATATCTGTTGTCTCCACCAAGTGATTTCTCTTTTGACAAACTCCAGTACTGGGATTGGAAAAGACAGTGGGTGTTGATGCTAGAACCAAAGAGACTTCAGATACCACTGTATCTTTCTTACACTTTTGAATGTTCTCTTGGAATCACAGCTTGTGTAGGAAATATCTCACTCAAGACAGTGATTCATGATGAAAAAGACTCTGCAAAGATAAGCAAGTCATCAAAATATGGAAAAATGTGGATGCCCTGTAGCCTGCAATGAGCTATTACTGGAACTAGACACTTTGTGAACACTGTTGGTGAAGTGGATCATCCAAAGTGTAAGGCAAAAAACTGATAATGTGATCCAGATACATAAAACTCTAAGAAACATTTGAAGTATGGATGAAGAGGGATGTGATACGCACCTTTAAGTCTAGTGTTACCAGGAAACTGGAAAGAGGAAGAAGAGGTAACAGTTTGTGAAGTGACATCATTTTGAATTTGGGCACTCTCATAAACAGGTTTAGCAAAGAAAGATCCAAAACTGGTCTCCAAGCATTTTCTTTCTTTGGTACAAGGAACATCCTTGAATAAAAGTCCCTTCCCACCTGGGGAAGGAAGAACTGGTTCTAGCACTCCTTGGGGCAGCATGTAATGAAGAAACAGTCTGAGGTGGAGGATGAGGAATGACCCTATTGGAAAGGATGAATTTTCTTCCACTGTCATCTGTAACCCTGATGAATGATTTTTTTTAACTCATTTGTCTGAAAAAATCTGTTGCCAAGTAGAAAAATGGAGATTCACATTTTCTAGAAGAAAAAAATGGACCAGGGTGAAAGGGGATCTCAAGGTTTCTTGAATAGTCATTCACTTGCCAGACTGTCCTTGGTTTTTGGAGTTTTGAGACTTCTTTTTGGAACCCACTTGCCATTTCTTATTAAATGTCTGTTTTCCAGCATTTTATTGGGATGGTTTATTCTGTTTTCTGCCATAAGTGGATGAGAAGATAAAAAATCCATTGGACAATTTGGAAAAGAAGGGCTGAAAAATCTTAGAAAACCTTGATAAGCTTGCCCCTTTCATCACACTCTTTGATCACCTCTGCAGCACAGGGATCAAACACTAAATCTCTATCTAAGGGATAATATAAAATCTCATTTTTATCGTCATCTAGGAGGTTCTGAGAATGCAGCTATGCAAACCACCACACAACATTACTAGTGGCCATAACCCTGAAAGAAGTATCAGTTATACACATACTGCCAATAATAAGTACTAACCTGTGCAATAGAAGAAACTAAGTTATTTAAAGCAGATTTTTCCTCGCAAGAAGAAACTGCACTTAAACATTCATCATACTTTCATAATTTGTCAGAGCAAACTTTAACTTATGAACTTGACCATTCGAAACTCTGAAAATCAAAGTTGCAGAACTATACACTTTTTTCCATTCTTATCAATAATCTTCCCATCCTTATCAGAAAGAACAGGATTAGAATTAACTAAGTGTTTAGCAGCAGTATGACCAACTAATGCTATAGCTGTTGGATAAGGGATGGGAAAAGTGTATACAAGTTTAAAAGACTGAGAAACTTTATACAACCTCTCTGCCTTTTTAGGAGCAGCTGGCTGACTATCAGGAAAATTGCAGGCAGTAAAACACACATTCTGTAAAGCAGACACTACAAGAGGAATGAGTGTAGGTTCTGGAAAATCCTTCAGTAACAATTCACAGTCTTCTGAGGGACTGAGAAACCTCAGTGTTCTCCCAATTAAAAACACTGATGCACTTCAGAAATAGTCACAGAGGAATAGAATCCCCCAGAGGAAGAATCAAAACTGAGCTGTACTCAGAGTCTGAATCAGAAATCTGAGGAAAACCACTGTACTCATCCCTGCATCTTCCTGTTTAAATTCAGAATCTTGAATCTCTTCAGAAAAAGAGGAATAGTACAGTTGTGTACACTTATCATAAATGTAGATGTTTGAGTGTATTCACTATTGCAGTCATCACACTTGGGTTATCTACCTGCAGGTAGTCCTCAGTCGGCCCGAATACCAAATTCTTGGGATTTCTCCATTGGATACTGTCACCTCTTCCGTGATGTCAGGACGTCAGGGGTATAAAACATGTGACCGACACCATTACATCAGTTTTTCTTACCCCAGATGTCAAGAGCCCCCGAAATAGGAAGCAACTACATGGTGTGGAATACCTCCAGTAAAAAGTAAATACCACTGCCATAAGATATGGCCAAAAAGAGGATAGGTAGAAGGTACAGAAAAGTCAGAGAGGCTGGAGGGAGGGTAACCAGGACTGCAATAGTGAATACACTCAAACATCTACATTTATGGTAAGTGTACACAACTGTACTATGTTCTTCGTGTTTCACTGTTGCAGTCATCACACTTGGGTTGATTCCCAAAGCTGAGGAAGGGTGGAGGCAGTCAAGATGTATTAGGGCTGGCTAGCAGGCCTAGTAAAACTGCTGTGGCAAATCCAGCTCTGTATTTAGAAAATACTGATAAGTGGCAATGCTTGGTGAAGGTGTGTACAGAACTCCAGGTTGCAGCTTCCAGGATGTCCCAGGTAGGGACTCCCCTGAGAAATGCTGTAGAGTTTGAGGTAGCCCTAGTGGAATGAGTTCTGATCCTCTCTGGGGTAGGTTTTCCATGGTCTTTGTAGCAGAAATGGATGCAGTGTGCTATCCATTTGGAAATGGTTTGCCTTGAAATGGCCTTGTCCTCTGCCACTGTAGCAAAGCTGACCAGTAGCTGGTCAGATTTTCTGAATGGTTTAGTCCTGTCAAGGTAGAACCTGAGCTGTCTGTGCACGTCCAAGGAGTGCAGGATCCTTTCCCCTTTATTCTGAGGATAAGGGAAAAAGGTTGGTAAATGGATGGATTGGTTTAAAGACACACTGGATACCATCTTGGGCATAGATGATGTGTTAGTCCTGAGGGAAACCCTGTCAGCATAGAAAATAATGAAGGGTTCCACAGCCATTAGTGCCTGTAACTCAGACACTCTTCTTGCTGAAGTGATGGCTAGAAGTAAGGCTGTTTTTCAAGAGAGGAATTTTAACTCTGCTGCAGCAGCAGGCTCAAAAGGGGGAAGCATGAGCTTCTCTAGTACAAAGTTAAGGTCCCAGGCAGGGGTGGGTGCTCTCCTCGGGGGCCTAAAATTGTTAGTTCCTCTCAGGAACTGTTTGATGAGAGGGTGAGAAAAGTGAAGTGGCTCAGTATTGTAATGAGCTGAGATGGCAGAGGCATGAATCTTAACTGATGAGAAGGATAGGCCTTTGTGGAGCAGCTCTGCTAGACAATCTAGGATTTGAGGTAAGGTGGGCACGGCTGTGTCTTTTCCTTGAGACTGGCTCCAGAAACAATATCTTTTCCACTTTTCTGAACAGGATTTTCTAATACTATGCCTTCTCGCTTCCAGGATGACGACCAGTACCTGTTTGCTGAGGGTTGCTGGCTGTGTATTCAGGGGATAAGCCAGGCTGCAAGGTTCAGGGTTTGCAGCTGCAGATGCAAAATCTGTCCCTCCTGCTGGGACACCAGGGAGGGGGTCTGATGTAGTTGCCAGGGTGGCACTGCTGTCAGACTGAGTAGGAGTGGGTACCAGTGCTGGCGTGGCCAGTCTGAGGCAATAAGGATTTTCCTTGTTCTGTCCTGTTTGATCTTGAGTAGTACTTCTGAGAGGAGGGGCAGAGGGGGAAAGGCATAAATTGAGAGGTTTTCCATGTAAAGGAAAGGGCATTCACTATCCACGTCTTGCTGTGAGGATTTCTGGTGGAAAATTTGCGCAATTGATGGTTTGGGGGGAAATCAAAGAGGTCCACCTCTGGTATCCCCCACCTGTGGATTAGAAGTTTCAATGAGTTGGGTTCCAGTTTCCACTCGTGTGGGTCCAGTAGATTTCTGCTTAAGTCATCTGCCAGTGAATTTTATTTGCCTGGCAGGAATTGAGCTTGCAGGTGCACTTGGTTGCTCAAGGCTGTGTTCCACAGGGCCATGGCTAACCTGCAGAGTGGGTAGTAATGTGTTCCCCCCTGCTTGTTTATGTACCACATAACTGTGGTGTTGCCTGTCTTTATCAGGAGTTGTCCTAGAAGGATAAGGTATTTGAAGGCTACCAGAGCATTCTGTATAGATAACATTTCTTTTTGATTGATATGCAGGGGAATTTGTCCTGGGCTCCATTTGCTTTGAATACATTTGCCTTCCATGTGAGCCCCCCCTTGCATGGTGTGATGTGTTTGTTGTCAGGGTTTGGGCAGTGAGGGGTTGAGTGAAAGGAAGTCCCTTGTTGTGGTTGCATGCCTCTGCCCACCAAAGGAACTCTGCCCTTAAACAAGGAATGATAGGAATCAGTGTTTCCAGGTCCTGAGAATGTTGACACCAGAGACTTTTTAAGTACCACTGAAGTTTCCTCATATGCAGGCTTGCATATGTAATTAGTAGAATGCATGAGGCCATGAACCCTAGGGCTTTCAGCATTTTTCTTGCAGATAGCTGGGTTTTGGTGGCCATTAGTTTGAGGTAGTTTGTCAAATAAACCTGTTTTTCTGGAGTGAGGAATGCCATCTGGGAAGTTGTGATCAAGCTTGCTCCCAGGGAATACAATCTTTTGGCTGGGCACCAGTTGTGATTTTTTTTCCGTAGATGGTGTACACAGAGAAGATAGGAGTCTCTTTACGAATGCCAAGTGCTGAAGTAGCAATTCCTGACTGTCCGCCTGAATCAGGCAATCGTCCAAGTATGGGTAAATTTGAATATTTCTCTGCCTTCAGAATGCAATGGCTGGAGCCAGGCACTTTGTGAATACCCTGGGTGCAGTAGATAAGTCACAGGGAAGTGCATAGAACTGATAGTGCCTAGAGCCTACCCTGAAACATAGATATTTCCTGCAAGAGTCCCTTATGGCGATGTGCAGATAAGCTTCTTTTAAGTCTAGGGTGACTAGCCAGGAGTACTTGGCTAGCATAGGAAGAAGCTGTTGCAGTGTAAGCATTTGGAATTTTGGGACCACCAAGAAGGTGTTGAGAACTGAAAGATCCAGGATAGGGCACCAAGAGCTCTCTTTTCTGGGAACCAGGAACAGTCTGGAGTAGAAACTCTGTCCCCTTTGCTCTATTGGAACAGGTTGAATAGCTCTGATACTGAGAAGAGAAAGTACTTGCTTTTGAGCCTCTGCCCACTGGTTTGAAGGAAGATCTGGCAACCCGCTTGGGGTTGGCCATGAGTGGAAGTAGAATCTGTATCACTGGAATACAATGTTTAGGACCCATTAGTCCTTGGTAATGGACACCCAGTTTTTTTTGCATGCAGGGCGAGTTTTCCTTGTAGGGGTGCAAGTACTTGGGCATAGCTGGGAAGGATGATAGACAAGTCATTGTGAACTTTTCCCATAAGGGGGTGGCTTACCACTCTCTGTTTTTGAGGTGGGAGCACTCCATAGTTTAGATCTCTGCATACCCGAGACTGTAGTTTTGGTGGTCTGTTGCCCCTGGGTTTGGACAGAGAAGGCCTGGGAGGGACTGGAAAGGACCAGCTTTTGGAAGGCCAATACCTACTGAATCTAGGTGGCTGCACCTCTAAGAAATCTTTAACAGTTTGCATAGAGGTAGCTTTTTCCGCCATCTTTTTAAGAACCTCTGCTTTTGTGCCAAATAAACGTTCCTGGTTTAATGGAGCATCTAGTAATTTTGATTTGACATGGTCTGGCAAGATTTGTTCCTTCAGCCAAGCATGCCTTCTCAGTAAAGACTCAGTGACAACAGCCCTGCAAGATGCTTTTAAGGCATCAAAACCACACTGCAAAGTATGTTTACTAACTTGGTTTGCAGAATGCAGTAACTCTTGTAAATCTTTATTTTCTGTACAATCTGGAAGCAACAACATTTTTTGTTTAATTAGTTCCATAATATGCTGTTGGTACTTCAACATGTGAAACTGGCAATTCAAAGCCCTGATGGCAAGAGTTGCAGAGGTATATACCTTCTTACCCCATCTGTCTAAAGCTCTAGAATCCCTGTCTGAAGGGGTAGGGTTTTTGTAGTAGCCTTAATGCTTTTAGGTCCCTGGGAAATGGTCTCTGGATCCGCAGTGAGATTCTTAAAGAGAAATTTGTGAGAGTTGGGTACTCTGTAGTACCTGTTAGGCTTTCTAGAAGCTGGTGATAAAGTATCAGGAGTAACACTGGATTCCATGAAGACATCATCTACAATATCCAGGACAGGGGGTATAGCTAGAGGCCTGTGCTGAGGCAAGTCTAAAAATTCTCTGAGTCTCTTTTTGGACTGAGGGTAGTCCTGGCATTCCCAGCAGAAATGCTCTCTTAAGGTATGCAAGGTTTCACCAAAAGAAAAGTCCACTGGAGGGGAGGCAGAGGGAATGGAGTCCTCTGCATCTGAATCCTCATAGGTAGATAAGGGTATGTTCTGGTAATTAGAGGGATCAGAGTCATCGGACTCATGGTCTGCAGAATCAGAAGGAAAATCAGTTCTTTGTCTTTTAGAAGGGGAAGGCTGGCTTCCCCTAATTAAAGTTATAAGGTCTTCAGCCATTCTAAGCATTTGATTCTGTGGCATGGGAGCTAGAGCATGCGCTTTGGTCGTTGGTTTTCTAGGTGTAGTGCGAAATCTGGGCCTGAGAAACTCAGTAGTTTTAGTCAAAAACGAAGTCAGTTTAATATGAACATCGGATGGTCGGAATACATCCTCAGAAGCTGGTGCCTGCACAGCGGCTCCTGACCCATCCAAGGTAGAGACATCCACAGGTTCCATAGCTGAAGAAGCATCTTGCAGCACACCGGGCTCCGAATGGGTCTCAGCAGAGGCCTGCAAATCTGAAGAAGTGGGTATCAGGGGCTGCGAAGGCGCCTCACTGAGTACTGGCGGATTGGTGACTAGCTTAACGGAAGCATTGTCGACAGTTTTCGATCTATGCGGCCTGTCTCTGTCTTTATCCTTACATTTTTTCGGAAGATCGGTAGTTGGATGGCTTATCAAAGCTATTTCAGAATACAGAGAACGAAAGAATTTAACGACAAAGATAGCCCGACGACGAATAGCTTGGGCGTTAAACAAGGCACAAAACTGACAGCGAGGAACATCATGGTCTGGGCCTAAACAGATGACGCAGTAAGAATGAAAATCGCTGTGAGGTATTTGTTTGCCACAGGCAAGACAATTGTTAACTTTTTCTGACATCGGTTAGAGCAAGAAAAAAGGATCCCCAACGGGGTACTTAGCTTTAGAAGACTTCAAGTTTGAAACTCAAAAAACAAAAATTTCAGGTAGCGGCCAACCAGCACTTGCAAACTGCTTCTGCTTTGGGCTCCCACACGGCAAGAAAAGCTGATGTAATGGCAATGGCTGCATGTTTTATACTCCTGATATCCTGGCGTCATGGAAGAGGCGACAGCATCCGACACAGAAATCCCAAGACTCTGGTATTCGGGCCGACTGAGGGCTACCTGCAGGTAGATAACCCAAGTGTGGTGACTGCAACAGTGAAACACGAAGAACATCCCTCTTTCTTTTACCAGACACTACTTTACAAAACGGACTAATAGTCTGAATTAAACCCTGAGCCAGACCCATTTTACATCCTCTATCCAAAGGAATGAGGAGGAGTAGATGAATGCATGGATTCAACCATGTTACTAATGTCAGCAGCTGCTTCCCCAGGGATAAACACAGAATTCTGACGCAGAAAAATCTTACCTGTTCTCTCTCCCAGGGTCGACAAGAGTGGCTTTCCCCTTGATCACTAAGGGGAACCAGCAACACAGTGGAGGATGTATTAATCATAGTGGCTGTATATGCTGCAATACAATGATCTGGGATAAAAGATGAGTAGTCTAAGGTGCAGCAAATGGCCACAGCAGGGTCACACACACATGCAGCAGAGGTAAACTGTTAGCTTGCTGTGGTGGCAAAGGCTGTCTGCTTAATTTTTTTTTATTTTGTGGGTGGAAGAAGCACTGACTGTTGGCCCAGTAGTCTGTTTCATGGTCAAACAGTGCCTCTTTCCCAAGGAAGAGGAGCAGCAACTGCCAGTCCAGTCACAAATGTTTTTTTTTCTGTCAAAAAAAGTAAGTATAAAGTGCTTTAAAACACTATGCCAGCCCCACAAGAGAAAAACAAACACAATTTCTCCACAAAAAATGTTTTGAGTTACTTTACACTGCTTTGAAACTAACAGGAAAAAAAAACAAGTTGTCCATTTAAAAGTATATTACAGCCTCAAGACAGTCCATTAAAACAAAGCACTTCTAGCTTTAAAATAACTTTCCTGAAGAGAACAGCAATGAAACATCAACAAAATTAAGAAAATGGAAGTTTTCTCCCTAAAAGGAACTTATCTGCCCAATGAAAGAAAGCACAAGCCAACTGCTGATCCTTGAAAGCCTCAGAGGACCATAACCTTCAGTGGCAGTAAAGCTCTGAAAGGCTTTACACCCAAACTTGTCTTTTAGTCAGCTCAGCTTGAGCTGCTTGACAGTGTGTGCACATGGAAGGTACCCTGAAGCTTTGGAAGCTGGCCGGCTGTTACATCCTTGGCAGGATATAACCTGTACAGTAAAGACTTCTGCAGCAGTGATCAATGTGGTGATCATCCAATGCTTCCTGGGCCAAAAAGGGGGGGGGGGGTCATCACAATTATTTTTAGGGTATCCTTTTGAATCTTCAGAATTACACTGGAAATCAGTGGAAGGGGTGAAACACATAAAGGAACATACCCTTCCAATTTTATTTATTTATTTATTTTACATTTGTTGACCGGGCTAGTCTTACTGGACATATATCCGTTTTCAGTAGAGGCCCGGGGAGAAAAGCTCCAAATACACGAAGTAAACAATCATTACAAAAGAACAATGATAAGCATAATACAAAAGTACCAGTGTAGATTTAACAATTTAAGAAAAACTAAAACTGACAAAAAGCATGTAAACAGAAAAAAAAAAAGTCAGATAAAAGTAAAATACAAGGTATAGAATATTCTGAAGTTAGATTAAATAAGAGATAGATAAGCAGAACACAAGGTGGGAAAACATATGTGAGAAAAAAAATGCTAAGGTAGAGTCAATATCAAAGATATAACAGTCAATAATTAAACCTATTATTTAGAGGACCAGTAAGGGGAGAGGGGGGAAACTTGGGAGATAATTAAGTCATTTCAGTCAGGGTTAGCACAAGGACATAACCACTGGGATTTTAGATGTTCTTTGATATGTCTTTTGAAAAGGGATGTAGAGTCTAGGTTAGTTATTTCATGAGGGAGTTGGTTCCAGAATTTCCCGACAGAGTTAGAAAATAATGAGTCCCCAGCTTTATTATATGATTTAGTCAAGGCCACTAGGAGTTTATTAGCACAGCGTAGTGTGGATAGGTTTTTATATGGTGAAATTAGTTTTTTAAGGCTAGGGGTAGCATCAGGGTAGTGAAGGGACTTATGAATGATAAGTAGTTGTTGATAGAGTATGTGGTAATTTAGCTCTAACCAGTCTAGTTGCTTGAGGTTGTGACAGTGATGAGTTCTAAAGGGGTTAGCAGTAATGAATCTAGTTATACTATTGTAACAGGTAGATAGTTTGGTAAGGTTGGGTTTAGATAAGTTTGTATATATAGCAGAGGCATAGAAAAGGGTGGAGATCAGGTGGGTCTGGGCCATGGTTTTTCTGGCTGCAGGGGTAAGAAAGGGTTTAATTCTGTAGAGAGTACCTATTTTTCTGTTAACTGATTTAATGGTATTGTTAATATGGTCATCAAAATTAAGATGGTTATCAATAGTTACACCTAATAGGCGAGTGGTCATATCTGGGTTAATACAGGTCGCATTATTTGAGGAGATAGTGAAGAAAGGAGTTGGAGATTTGTGTGTAGGAGTAAAGAGAAGAAGTTTTGTTTTTTTGGCATTAAGAAGGAGGGAGTGTTCCATAAACCATTTTTCTACATTATGGAAGACTGTTTGGGTGAGGGACTGGAGGGAGGAAACATTATTAGCAGCACAGATTAAAGTTGAATCATCAGCATATTGAATGCAGATGGCTTGGGGTATGTTCAAGTGCAGGTCATTGATAAATAAAGAAAAAAGAAGGGGACCTAAGATTGAGCCTTGTGGAACCCCAATGTTTACTGGGAGTAAGGAAGAAAGGTTGTTGTCCCATAGCACTGCTTGTTGCCTGTTTTGGAGATAACTCCTAAACCATTGAAGAGCTTGTGAACCAAGAGAATAGTGATGTAGCTTGTCAAGGAGTATATTATGGTTAACCATATCAAAGGCTTTTGACAGGTCTAGGAATAGTGCTGATGAGAAAAGATTATTGTTCCTATTATTATTTATAGCGTCAGAGAAGGAAAGGAGGGCAGTTGTAGTGCTATGAGAAGGTCTAAAGCCATGTTGACAATTAGCTAGAAGTTTGTTTTGCAGAAGGTAGTTAAGAAGTTGTTTGTGTATACATCTTTCCATAATCTTCGCTAATGGGGAGAGTAAGGCAATAGGGCGAAAGTTTGAGAACTCAGTAGAGGAGCCCCCTTTGTGTAGAGGAATTATATGAGATATTTTCCATATGGAGGGAATTTTTCCTTCAGAGATAGTTCTATTAATAAGTATGGATATGGGATAGTCTATGGCTTCAGCAGCAATTTGTAGGTATTCTGATGGAAGTTGGTCTGCGGATGGGGTGCAAGGTTTAAGTTTTTTGAGAAGCTTATAAATAAGGGATGTAGCAACAGGTTTAATGTGAAAGGTATCGGTTGAGGCTTTAGAGGTATTAGGGCAGGTAGTAGTAGATGTGGGTAATGAATTCGCTAGGGCTTGAATGGCTTCTGTAAAATACTTGTTAAAGGAATCTGGGATCTGGGAGGAATTGTCAAGGTCAAAGCCTGATGGGGTAGGAGTAGTAGAATGTCCTGGTTTAAGAAGTTTGTTAATACCTGACCAGAATTTTTGAGGGGTATGTTGACTTGTTTGTTGAAGGTGGAGATAATATTCCTTTTTGTCTTTAAGAGTATCTTTCTTAGTAGCATTTCTTAATTGTTTAAAGAGTAGGTGATCAGATATACATTTAGTAGCTCTCCATTTAGCCCAGATTTTATTTCTTAGGTGCATTTTTTGCTTAGTTTGTTTAGTTAGCCAAGGTGCCGATTTAGATTTTATTCTAGTAGAGCGAATGGGAGCATGATCGTTAAGGATTTGTAGAAAGTGAGCATTAAAGTAGGACACTGCTTCATTTAGTTCAAGGCTAGTCAGTGGAGACCAGTCACATGCTTTCAATTCTGTCAGAAAGTTGTCCGGGTTGAAGGATTTATTTGAGCGGGATATCTTGACTTTATGGGTAGTTGGGATATGCAATTTTTGTCTAATAACATAAGTGAGCATATGGTCACTAATATTATCGGGAAGTGTTCCTGGGGTGTAAATGTTAGGATGGTTATTAGTAAGGATCCAGTCAAGAGTAGTTTCTTTTTTATTAGGTTTATGGATTCTAGTTGGAGAGGTTATTAATTGAGAGAACCCATAGAGGTTTATATGACTAGTAGGGTGCTGGGATGAACAGGTTATCCAGTCAATGTTAAAGTCACCAAGTATAATGGTTTCCTGGGGTAGTTGATTAGAGAGTGAACTAAGTAAGTTTTCTAGAATCTGGATATTATTTCCTGGGGGAAGGTACATACAGATTAGATATATTGATTTGTTGTTCCAAGGGAATGAAAATGCATCTATCTTCCAGGTTTGCAAGCAAGCAGCCCTGGAACTAAAGTTCACTAGTCATCTGTTTTAAAAGGAGGCATACAGATCTATTTGAGGTGTTCAGCACAGCTGGATCAGTTCCTGGAAGACCATCTCATTCAATTCCCATTCTAGAAGGCCTGTCCTGGTCCCAATCAGTTTGTTTGCCACTATGTTTTGCTTTGAAGGAATGTAAGACGAGGGAAATGTTAAGGAATGATGAAAAGCCAACTCCCAAGCAATTGTTGCCAGCCTGCATGGGGGGGGGGTAGAATCTTCTACCTCGCTGCTTGTATATATTCCACATGACAGTGGCATTGTCTGTAATCACTTGGAGAAGTCCTGGGGATGAAAGGTGATAGAGGGACTTCAAGGCATGGATCACAGCCAACATCTCTTTTAAGGTGATATGCTTTTCTCTGTCTGAAAGATTCCAATGGTCTTGCACTTTAACCACTCTGGAAACTGCTTCCCAAGCAAAATCTGGCACCTCTGTGGTGATAGATTAGATTTGGGACTAAGGGGAGAAGGGGAGACCTGGGTTCAGTTGAATTTGTTGTCTCGACCAAAGAAGTTCCCTTTATAATTTATAAAGCCAAAAACTGAAATTGGACAGTCCAGAGAATGTAAATACTGGGTTCACATGTTTTTCAGAAACCAGTGTATCCTTCTCATGTGTGATTTAGCAAGAGGTATCATGAGAGTCACAGAAGCCATGAATTCTACAATCCAGAGAAATTGTCTTACAGAAGACTGAGGCTGACTGGAGAAGTTTGTGAAAAATTCCAGATAAAGATCGACTTTGTCTTGTGTTTAAAAGGACTTTTAAAGAAAGGAATGTATAAGGCATCACAGAAACACAATCCTGACAGAGAGTCAAGGAGGATTTTGCAGTATTTATCTAGATGCCCAGACTGGTCAAAAGAGACATAACTTTTAGTTATGTACTCACCATAACATCAGATGTTTGGGATCCATCTCGCCTACATTCTGTACTGATGGGTTCGGAGCCGATCCCTCGGCTTCGACTCGGCACGCTTATGCTATAGAGCGAGGCCTCTTATTGGCTGAGCTATCTTTATCCCAGGATGCACCACCACTAATCCCCCAGATCTTGTTTGTCCGCATTCATGCACACATGCACAACTTGATTATATAACATTGTTAGATGTTTCAAGATGAAACAACAGGATTCGGACCTTCTGATATCCTCTGATCTCCAAGGAAGGGGGAAGGAGGGTGGGTTATTAGGAATGTAGGCGAGATGGATCCCAAACATCTGAAGTTATGGTGAGTACATAACTAAAAGATGTTATGTGATCCTATCTCGCCTACATTCTGTACTGATGGGACAGCGTCCCTAGCACCTAAATCCCGGGTGGCTCATTGGAAAACACTCCTGAGCACTGTGGAACCAAATGAAGCTCGTCCTCTAGATGCCACATCTAATTTGTAGTGGGAAATGAAGGTGTGCTGGGAAGACCATGTAGCCGCAGCACAAATGTCACTAATAGCAAGCTTAGCATGAAATGCTATCGAAGTAGCCATAGCCCTTGTAGAATGAGCCTTGACAGAGGTGGTAAGCTCTTTGTTAGAATAAAAATAAGCTTGAGTAATACAGTCCCTGATCCATTTGGCAATAGTGACCTTTGTGACAGCTTTGCCCAATTTGTTATCTGCAAAGGATACAAACAACTGATCTGTTTTCCTTGTTTGTTTGGTCCTGTCTAAATAAAAATGTAACTGTCTGTGGACATCTAGTGTGTGGAATATGAACTCCGCTTTGTTAGAGTATTTTGGGAAAAAAACTGGAAGCTCTAACGATTGTTGTAAGCAGAAACTAGAACAATTTTTTGGGACAAAGGAAGGATTTGGCCTGAGAGATACTCTATCTTTGTGAAAAACCAAGTACGGGGGTTTCACAGACAAAGCTTGAAGCTCTGAAACTCTTCTGGCAGAAGTAATCGCCACCAGAAAGGCTGTCTTCCATGATAGGAACTTTAAATCACATGTAGCTGCCGGTTCAAAGGGGTAAGAAGTCAAGGCGCGTAACACTATATCGAGATCCCATGGAGGTGCAGGATGAGAAATCGGAGGTCTTAATAGAGCAGCACCTTTCAAGAAGGTTTTACACAATCTGTTGCTCATTAAAGGTGGGTCTATGGATTCATGAAAATTAGAGATTGCTGCCAATTGTACCTTGATGGTAGAAACTGAAGAGCCTTGATTGAAAAGAGAAGTCAAAAATGTTAGTACCTCTGCTACGGGAATAGAAATGGGGTCCAGGCCCTGGAGTTGAGCCCAAATAGCAAATCTTTTCCATTTGCTAGAATACAGTTTCTTTGTAGTCGACTTATGGGCCGAAGATAATATGTGTACAACATCTGGATCCAATGTATGCCTCCTGACTATCGTCGGAAGAGGAGGAGCCAAGCCGTCAATTTTAAGGTGTGTAGGGACTGGTGGAATATTCCCGACTGGTGAACAAGTAGGTCTGGGATCTGATCCAGGAACCATGGACCTTCCAGAGCATGTCTCCGAAGATAGGGGAACCACACTTGACGAGGCCAGTAAGGAGCAATTAAGATCATTTTGCTCCCCAAGAGAGATGCCTTTTGAATCACACTGGGAAGGAGAGGAACTGGAGGGAAGGCATAAAGCAAGCCGGTGGGCCAAGGATGGACTAATGCATCCATGGGGCTCTTCCCCGGAGCCGGGGTTAGGGAGAAGAACTCTTTGCACTTTGCATTCAGAGGAGTTGCGAAGAGATCGCAACACGGAACTCCCCATTTGCTGAAAATCTGACTTGCCACTGTAATATTCAGTGACCATTCGTGAGGAGAGAGGATGGTTCTGCTCAATCTGTCGGCTATCACATTGGACTTGCCCGGTATGCGAGTAGCCACTAGGAAGCGTTTGGTCGAGACTGCCCATTCCCAAACTCTCATGGCTTCTCTGCAAAGAGGATAGGATCTGGTCCCTCCCTGTTTGTTCAGGTACCATACAACTGACATGTTGTCTGAGTGAACAGCAATTACGCCCTGAGGGAGATAATCGTGAAGGGCTTGAAGGGACAGAAGCACTGCTCTCATTTCTAAGACGTTGCTATGAAGCAAAGTCTCTTCCGAGTGCCATTTGCCTTGGACTGACCTGCCCAGGGAATGCCCCCCCCCACCCCGTCTGGGAGGCGTCCGTGGTCAAAATGGCCGCCGGAGGGGGTAGAACAAAGGGTCGTCCCTGATCCAAGTTGGAGGGCACTAGCCACCAGCGAAGGTCCCGTTTGCAAGATTCCGTGATCCGTATGAGGTGACTGAGAGGGAGTTCCTGGAAGGACCACTGAGCTGAAAGAAGCCACTGAAGAATTCTCATGTGCAACCTTGCCAGGGGAACTAGAAGAACCGTGGCGGACATGGATCCTAATAGCTGCAGGACCATTCTGGCTGGGGCTTTGGATCTGGGAAGTAAGGCTCGAACTTGAGCCTGTATGGTTAATATCCTGTCTGTAGGTAGAAAGACCCGCATTTGGTTTGAGTCTATCTCTACCCCTATGAATCTTATGCGTTGAGATGGCAGCAACACAGACTTTAGCCAATTGAAGGTGATTCCAAGGGAATTGCCCAGTGATATAGTGGCTTGTAGGCTCCGCAATAGTAGATGCTTGGAGGTGGCAATTAGGAGCCAGTCGTCTAGATACGGAAACACCTGGAATCCTAGACTTCTCAGGTGAGCAGTCACGACCGCCAAACATTTGGTGAACACCCTGGGGGCTGTGGTGAGACCAAAGGGCAGCGCACGGAACTGAAAATGACTGCCTCCTAGGCTGAAGCGCAGATGTCTCCTGGACGCTTGATGTATCATGATATGGTAATAAGCGTCCTTGAGATCTATGGAGCACATCCAAACACCCTTCTCCAGCAATGGGAGAATGGTTTGTAGGGTGACCATTCGGAACTTGGACTTTCTGACTGAACGGTTTAGGATGCTGAGGTCCAAGATGGGCCTCAAGTCCCCGGTCTTTTTTGGCACCAAAAAGAATCTTGAGTAAGTCCCTAATCCGATCTGGTCTGCGGGGACCGGTTGGATGACTCCTTTTTGTAGCAGCTTTGAAACTTCTGAGGCTGCGATATCCCGTTGACTGGGTGGCGGGTCCGGGATTTTTCTGGGCTGGGGGGGGGGGATGAGAGAATGGGATGGAGTAACCGGCTATAATCCGAAGCACCGATCGGTCCTGAGTGATACCTTCCCAGGCCTTTAGGTGCTTCGAGAAAAGACCCCCGACTGGCTCCGGAGCTGCACAGCCGGGCAATCCCTCAGGGACTATGGAAGGCTGAAGAGCCACGAAAGGACTTGCGGTCTCCAGTGTTGCGAGGGCCTCTGCCGCCTCTGGGACGGCGTCTTCCGGAAGAATTTCCCCCTCCTCTGCCTCTAGAAGGGGAATCCTCCTGCTGAGAGGGGTAAGGCTTCTGAGATCTACGGAACCACATTTTCCCTCCTCTTTTAGCCTTGGGATAAGGCCGAAAGGGAGTGGAAAATCATGCCCCTACGGCAGTCAGAGTCTTACCCTCCTGTTCACAGCGGGTTAGTGTGTCCTTTACCTTGGGTCCAAACAGGGAGGACCCATTGAAGCGAAATGACACAGGCGGAGCCAGGCTTGTCTCCGTAGAGCAATGCCTGTACCCGCCGCTCTACTCACCCCTTCGGCCGCATAAGAAATGAGCCTCATGGATGAGTTCGAAATGGACGACATTGTAGCCAGCTGAGAGCCAACCGTCTGGGCCAGCTCCTCAGGCAGGTTACCCAAGAGGGTATTGGATAGCTCCTTAATCAGATCCCTCTGAAATCTGGTAAAGTGCGTAAGGTAGTTCAAGGACCTCAGTGTAAAGGCCGCTGAACTCAGGGTGCACTTTCCGTACCGATCCATGCTCCTAGACTCCTTATTAGGAGGATGGACGGACGTTGAAGCCTCTGCTACATCTTGCTGGGTAGCAGATGCCACCACCAAAGCATCTACAGCCACACCTTTGGTTAGAAACTCTTTTTCAGGGGGCGCCGAAAGGAACTTATTCGGACGAGCAGGCACCGGTTCCACAGAGTCTGGGTGTTCCCACGCCCTTCGACAGATCAAATCCAAGAGCTCATCGAAGGGCGGAGACACCCAGGAGGCAGAGGGCTGAGCCCCGAAGGCCTTCAGGAACACAGACTCATCAGCAGAGGGAGGTTTGGACTGCCAGCCACCTCGTTGTTTTAGGGCTTCAAGGATGTCTGCAAAGGAGACATCATCCGAGGACGACTTAGGGGACCCCTCTGCATCATCGAGATCAGTGTCGGATGTTAGAGACTCATCAGGGGAGTCAACGTGCTTCCTCTTGCACGATCTTTTCCTGGGGGGTTCTTCCGAAGAGGCTTCAGAAGGACCTCCAGGAGGGGGAGAAACCCCAGCGGGGGTAACCTGAGGCCCCGGGGCTCCGCTGTCTAAGGACAGGGGGACTGCCAACGACCCAGTTTCCGTATGCAGGGAAGGAGCTGGGGAAACCGTGGAGGTAGCCAAGGAAGATTTGGCTAATGCACTCCTCATAGCCCTGAAGGCGGGACCACCAGAATCCTGGGAGGGTCCCACCTCCGTGGCCACGACAGTGGACGGCACTCCCGCCGACGCACCAAGAGGGAGACTTGGGACCGAAAGCATCAATCCCGAAGCCTCCCCCCCAGGGCAGAAGGAAGAAGTCCGTGTACTGAACTCCGACCCAAGAGCCGGAGTTGGAGCAAGGGTCGGGCCCGACCCTAACACCTCCACAGGTTCTACCAGCACCGGCTCCAACGGTGCCGAAGCTGTTGGAGGAGGAACCACAGTAGGGGAGTGGACCATCGGCTCTGAAGCCGAATGGGCTGGAGCCAAAACTAGCTTTTGGAACACCGGAGACTGGAAGAGTCGAAGGAGCACCCTGTCGATGTCCGAATCAGACATCTTGGATGATCTAGAGGATACCGATCGGGCCCGAACCGATTTCTCCATCAGCTCTGAAGGGCTCGGGGACCGGCTCCGAATTGACTCAACAACTATCGGCTCCGAGGAAGATCTCAAGGAAATTTCCCTTGGTGCCGATAGGACTTCGGCTCCGAGGGGGAAGAGTCTGAGCCGGTAACCCTTATCGGCTCCAATATCAGTGGAGCCGATGAGGGTGACCCGCCTCTCGATGCCCCAGACCTCGGCTCCGAAACCAGAGGGGTCGAGGCTGGAGGCATCGAGGCAGACCGTTCCGACCTCGGCTCCGAAGTCCGTGGAGCCGATGGAGAAGTCTGCTTAGATTTTTTAGCGGTCGGTTCCGACTGACTGGTCGGAGCCGACGCTTTCTTCTTTTTACAAGGAGACGGAGAGGAAAATAAAGCCTCCTCGAAGGAAGGCTTGATTAATCCCTTGAGGATTAATTTGTTCTTCCCCTCCTGGAGGACTCTTGATGAGAAAGCGTGGCACACACTACACGATTCTTGTAGGTGCTTGGCACCTAAGCAATAGACACACGAGGAGTGGTCGTCCGTTATGGACATTTTAAAACCACACCTCGTGCATTTCTTAAACCCGGAGGGTTTGTGTTCTTTAGACATAACGGTCTATCTAAGTGAAAAATACTAAACTTAGCCAACAAATTTAACAAATTTAACAAATATATATTTATTATTTTTTTTTTTTTTTTTTTTTTTACACTAAACAGTTAAACAGACAGAAAAGAGAGAAAGAGAGTCAAGACCCTCTAACTTAAACGTGTACTTGACCCAAGAAAGAGACACTAGTAGCAAAGCAACAGGGGAAGGCCCCTCTAACTAAAACGGGAAACCTTCCCTGACTAAAAAAATCATGGATTTCTCAACAGAAATTAACCAATCACACTTATATAACAACAATAGCTGTTAAAACAGCTTTTGGGTTCAAAGTAAGGAAATTTGTGACAGGAAAAAGCCTAAATAAATAGTACTTAGCCCAGCCAAGTTGAGACCATGTCTAAGCTTGTTAGCGGCAAACGAGATCTGGGGGATTAGTGGTGGTGCATCCTGGGATAAAGATAGCTCAGCCAATAAGAGGCCTCGCTCTATAGCATAAGCGTGCCGAGTCGGAACCGAGGGATCGGCTCCGAACCCATCAGTACAGAATGTAGGCGAGATAGGATCACATAACATCTCATGTTAACGCCCCCTGTCATCTGGATAAAGACTCTGCAAATAAATATTAAATAAGAAAAGTTGTGAAAGGCATTCAGTCTGAAATAAGCTATAAACAGAGCTTGACATCTTGTGAATACCCTTGGAGATATAAATAAATCAAAGGGTAATGCACAGAACTGATAATATGACCCAGAAAAAGAGAACCTTAGACATTTTCGGAAGCCTATAGTTATAGTAATATGGCAGTAAGCATTTTTTATGCCTATATTTACCAAGTAACTCATGTGAAGAATGAGACATAACAGGTTTTCGAAGGTCAACATTTTGAACTTTGGAACTTTCACTACAGATTACATTCTGGAACAGATGCCCCAGCCCCTTTGACTTAAATGTTCGATTACTAAATGGATGTGCAAAGACTGAATAACCTAAGGAAAAATACTATTTGGTTTGAAGGGTGGGAAAGTATTCCTTTGAAAGGTTTCTGTATTCAGTGTCATCTGTAACCATCCTACACCACACCACATTTAAACATCATGACTCTGAAACTATATTTTACTTTAGGGAAATGTTGCCGGTCCTAAGAGATCTGCAGAGATCTAGGGGACAGGAAAGGGGGTAAGAAGTGTTGGCACAGTTATTCTGTACTGTTGGTCTGTCCCTTTTTCAGAAAAGAGCCCTATATTTATTGTTGTTATCCTCCAACCATCTCTTTCTTGCATTTTGCTTGCCAGAAAAAAACGTTTTTGTTTATTAGGCTTTTGTGTGTATGAGGTAGGCCTAATAAGATTTGCACTGGAGTACATGAAATATCTTATACATTCCCTGAATTAATTTCCCTCTTTCATCATATTAAGAACCTGGGTAGCAGAAGAGACAAACAATGCCTCCTTATCTAAAGCTGAAGCCAAGATTTCAGACTTTGCATCATCTGCAAACTTTTGGTTACATATCCAACCATATCTCATCAATATTGCAGAAGTAATACTGGCCCTATACTCAGTATCTGCACAACCATACACACTCTTTAAAGCATGCTTAGATACCCAAGAAAGAGAAGAAATGGTTTGGTACAGAAAAGAGCTTTCTTCTGTAGGAGGAGTGGAAGTCCAATAAACTTCCACATATATACCCAGTAATTCAGAATTCTGAAGGCTAAAGTAGAACAAGAAAACATTCTTTTATCTATATGGTCCAGCATTTTATCCTCCTTAACACAAGGTGAAAGATTAGTATTGATCACCAGTCTGCTTCTAGTATGAGACACAGTTGAAATGGCAGTCGGGTCTGACTGAAGGTGAGACAAAAGAACTTTATTAACCTGAGGTACATTATATAGCTTACCTGCTTTTTTAGGGACTGAAGGCTAAATATCAGGATAGTTACAAGCAGTTTTCAATATATCCTCCAAGGCTTGCAGTACAGGAGGCATGGGAGAGAAATGAGGTGTATACATTTGTAACACGTCATAATATCTAATAAGTTTACAGGGAACATTTACTTGTTACCATAAAATATCACATTCATCTTGGCAATAGTTTGATTACAAGAAACTTCCTCCACAGGAGGATAAGTATTACATTTTTCTTCACAATCACAGAGTTGGGAATTTGCAGAAAGAAAAAAAACCTCTATCTATGTCAAAATCAGAACTGTCAGACCCTGTTTCCTCAGGAATAATTTGGCAGGGAATGCTCATCTGTGTACTGCCTGTAATGCCAGTCTAGCCAAGGTAAGGAACTCAACTTTTTAAAATAGTAATAAGCATTACAGTGACACACTATTTCTCACCTGATCTTCTGTAAACTTTTCTGCTCCACAAAATTCAAAGTTTATATAAACAGTGCACAATTTTTCAAAAAAGCCAATGCCAAATACCATAATAAACACTCTAATCCAAAAATTACAGTCTCTGACTTGAAGCTTCTGATACTATGCTGAGTTTTTTTAAAAGGGGACTACTGCTTTTATTAAAAAAATAATAATAATAAAGTGCTACTTATCTAAAAATGCAATAATTTCTGAATGGAATGGCTCTCCGATGGACATACCTCTCAACCCATTAGTGCAAGAAATCCAAATGAAGCCTGACATAATGGGGGAACAAAGGCCCAAAAACAGGGACAGATTATAAATATCCCTCTTATATACTTAAAAAGTTGATAGGATGACAGGATTTGTCTTAGCAAACATTTTTTCTGAAGAATATGAAATCCGAAACTCAAATGTATGTCACTATTTAGTGACTTCAATCCTCAGATCATCCCAGTGATTTCTGAGTAAACCACAGATTTTATGAGAAACAGACATAAAATAGTAGTCAAAAATCTGAACATTCTGCGAAAATTTGGACAGTTGAGAGGTATGCCAACAGGGACTTATCTGCCAGAAACTAAACTCCTAGCCAATTATTGTTCCTGTAAAGCCTGAGATATGCTTCTCAAGAAGGCAAGAAAGTACTAAAGAAGGCTACACACTGAGAGCTAATTTCCCTCCTGAAGGTTAGCGGATCAGCAATCACAGTGATGGAGTGGTGAGAACCAGAGCTTTTTGAAGCTGGCTGATTGTTGTTCCCTAGGTGAGAAACAACCCACACAGACTTAGGGCTACTGCAGTAGTAGGAATGATGAGAGTCACAGAGTGCCTTCCCCTTCCAGAGCTTGACCACCAAAGCCAACACCCTACATGCACAGAGGAAAATCCAGATATTCGCAGTTTCATCTAAAAATGGTGCTTACCTAAAGCAAAATGAAGGAAAACTCCTTTACAGACCTCATATATTCCAAAGTCAGCTGACCATGTCCAATAACACCGTCCATGTTTTGTAAACATTCTTAAACTATGTTGCTAGTTCCAAGGATAATTGAATAACAGCATCTTGAAATTTAGAGTGGAGCTGTTCATCTTATGCAATTCTATGTCACAACATTTCAAAATATTGAACAACTCATTTTTATACAGAAGTGCATACTGTTTTAGGTCTGACAGTATATCAAAAATATATATTTATAATTTTGCAGCTTTACAACTGACTCTGACAGCCCTGAACAAACACTAACAGACATTTTTTGTCCTATAAAGAATGGCAAGGATTCACGAAGCCTCCGTGTAAGAGTTATAACTCTTACACGGAGGCTGCAGTTAAACGGAGTGATGTCAGCATGCTTTGCATATTCATGAGAGCATGCTGAATCACACCTAAGTCTAACACGGTCCGTGTAAGACAGTAGGGGGCGTGTCCGTAGGCCGAGCCCTGCAAGCGGACATGCCCCCAGAAGTGTAAAAGTGCCCAAAGTAAACACCCACAACAGAGTCCACGGAAATGTGAATAAACAAAACACAACACATGCCCCAACAGACTATGAACAGAAAACATATAAATAAACACGTTTTATATATTTTATTAAATTGTAAAAATATTTAACCGTGAGTGCGGCTTTGCTTGGCGTGCCGTAAGCGCAGCTACAGTTAGCAGTCAGTGGGAAAGCACATAAGAACTAAATATGCAAAATAAGCCAGGAAGCAATAGCGTAGCGGTACAGATGTTGGCTGAAGAGCAGGCATTCATGGTTCGAGCCCCCACAACACCAATTTTTTTTTTTGCAAAATAAGCAGGAAACAAGTCCCTGACAAATATGTACACATAAAACCACAATTTATATAAAATGTAATGAAATAGCCCATTTATACTGAAGAAATGTGAGGTAACAAAAGAATAAAAAATGCCAGATGTGCTCATAGCTGAGCTACAGTTTAACAGAGTGAGTGCATCTGCCCGTAGATGAGCAGTGGTTTAACTGGTGCAAAATGAGTGCCCGTAGCTGAGCAGTGGTCTAACACGCTAAATCTATGTGCCCCTAACTGAGCTTAGCGTAATATGCGTGCCGATAGCCAAATGAGGCTTAAAGCAGCGTATCCCGTTCTTGTGAGCTGCGCACCGCGCAAACAAGCTAACCGACAGGCAACGTTGAGCAAGCCGTATCAAAACTGCCTTTACACAGACACACCCATCAGCATGTCTAGACAGTCATGAAAAATAAAAAGCAGTGGCCAGGTTCGAACCCAGGATACTATACACCACAGTCAAGGTACAGAACCACTAAGCCATGACAGCAGTACCTAGAAATGCAATAATAGCTAATATATAGGAATGAATACAAACTGGAGCATGACAATGCAGGTTTACTGAAGTTGATACAATTCCAAAATGGCCAATCACAGATATGTGCGGGAAAAATGGACTATATAAGCCCCATAGGCGGGAATACACAGCATAAACGATTGTAGAACTGACCTGCAGGCAGACTGACAGGAGTAGGAGAGGGTAGTTGCTTTCGAGCACAGAGGTGGGGTGTTGAGGAGTCCAGGTACACGGTCTGGCTCCTAGTCCATAATCATGAGGCCCAACTTATGCAGGGCCAGGTCTTCTGGGGAGCATACAGGGCTGAGGCGTGGGACCGGTTGGCTCATGATCTCACCAGTGCCACAGGGCTTCCAAGGACTGGTGACCAGGTCCGTCACCACCATGTGGACCTGAATAGACGCAAGCAGGACCAACTGAACCTTTGGATCCAGGAGGCCCGGCAAACACCCAACGCCCCACTACTGAGTAAGTAACATTTAATTATGTATGTAAGAAATTAAACTAGCTGATATTATGGAGATGTGTATTCCAATATTACTTCATTTATATTACAGCTGCAGGTGTCCGTTCTGCGAACCGCAGAGCCTATGGTGATAGGCTGGTGCGGTTGCTCCACCAGGCAGGTCAGTAATCCACTACCAGTAACTGTAAAGAAATATAAAAGTATGACAGTCAGCAAAAGAGTGCAGTGTAGTCAGTAAGGAATAAAATCTGCAAGTAACAGTGTGAAAGTGTATGCAAGTATTGCTTGATTACAAAAGTGTGTTTCAGCCTGTAAGTTAAACCGAAAAATGAAACTGTCTGACATATAGTCTGAAATAAAAATGCCCTACCTGTAAGAAAATAGTACACAACCTGCAGCAGGCTGAAAAGTATAGCTGCAGAAGATGATGAAATCACATGTGTGAAATATATCCCTGTGGAAATACTGAAACATGACAGAAGTGAGACTGCTGGAAAGGATTGTAATAACTACAGGTAAAACATGTCAATAAAGCCTAGAAGTAAGTACCATCCTGAATAGTAAAATGAAAGCAAGTGAGAGAGTGTGAGAAAGTGTCATGAATCCAGCAATACAGTAGTAATAACCCCTGAATAAAGTATACTGCAGTCAAGACAGAATGAAATGCATGTGAGATTCAAAACCAAACAGCTAAATCTGTTCAAAGCGTTGCAGCATCTGGAATGTGTATCCCAAAATCTGGATATATTGCTCTCAGTCTGCAATATGCAGATAGGATGATTGTCTGATATACCAAACATCCACACTTGTCTACAGCTATATAAAGCAAATGTAGCAGGATGATGTAGCTGAACAAAGCTAGATATGAATGTGTATGAAGAACCATAAAATGTATGTATATTGATGTTGCAGTAACAGTCCTATCACCAAGTTGAAATAGTTATCATATAGGAAACTGTAGTCAGAACAGTAGTGTGTATATAAATGTAGCTATTAGAAATGTACAGCATATGTATTGTTATTCGAAGGTGTTAATATTACTTTCTTTACCCCACCCTATAACCACATATAACCCATTCCACGTGAAAATAGTATGTGCAATCACAATTAACACCCCTGGACGTTTGTCCTGTTGGGTCATATATATTTGCATGTCCGTTGATGCATCTGCCCTGTTCATACATCCACACCTGATGGCCTGTTGCCATCAATTAACCCTGCATGTTGTTGGGCTGTGTATTTCTGTTCAAATTATGCATGTGTTATGCACGCTGTTCAATGGTGTGAATATCTGGGTGTTTGGTTAATGGGAATACTAATGCATGCTGTTACAACTAATTGTGAATGGTATTATATATCACTAACCCAAACTGTCATGACATAATGCAAAACATAGGACGACAAGAAAGGCGGGTTCCAGCGGACCCACCTCTCCCACCTCAGCTGGCGAGTGCACCTGGCACTAGTGCCGAGTCCGGACCCTCCTCCGGTGGCCCTGTGCCACCTGCGGGTGGAAGCGCTGCAGGGGATGGGGCTCACCCCCCCTCTGCAAGTGTGACCGGAGGAGAAAAACCACTCACCCTCCGTAGCGTCCGGACTGTGGTGCGTAGGGAGATTCGGGACTCTGTTCTCGAGCCCCTATGCCAGCTCGAAGCATGGGTGGCACAACTAATGGGCATGCCTGTTGCCCCGCCTACACAGCCCTGTCCTGGGCAGTGAAGGAACAGTGGCAACTGCCTATGGGTGGGGATATCAGTTTCACTGTTGCCATCTGTGGGCTCATGGGCTCTGGATATCCAAACCTCCGTCCCCGTCAATTGTGTAACCCCCCCACACGTGTCATACACCGCCCCTGTATGCATCTTGTTTGTCTTGTCTGTTTACCAACCCAACCTACCTCCCCAGCTGTACTGACTTCCTTCACCTGACAAACCACTCTCACCTGAAAAAAAAAAAAAAAAAAAAAGGGCACTCTGTACCCACAAAAAAATTACGCCCCATACATAGCTGCCCATTCCGCACACATGTCTGCTGGACATGGAACCTATCAATTACAATTGGCTGTACAACAAGTATTATTGTTGTCCTGACACCTCTCTCAGGGGTGAAAGGTTTCAAATGTCACACCAAATAACATACATATGCACAGCTGTTGCTAATGAAGAAATGGGCAGCTATGGGCCTTACCTACATCACTCCTGCACATCCCAAGCTTGTTTCCCTACTGTCTTACCCTCTTTGTGACCCCTTTTTCACCACTTTCCTGTCTCCCCATTTTCTTTTCTTTCAAAGAAAATAGCGCGGGTGTGCGGAAGAGTAAGCACATTTAAGCGGGTGTGCGCGGAGCTAAACGCCAGTACGCATGTGTGAGCTCCGCACAAACCAGCGCTAACCAGGTTACAACTGCTTAAAAGTGCCTTAGTCACTTTGATTGACAGGTCTTGTAGTCAGTTCAGAAGCAAAATAAAATCCCACTGGCAGTTCCGAACCCAGGCCTTGGAAACAGTAGTCTGCATGACTTACCACTAAGCCATGAATCTTATACAAGAACATTGTGCTAAAATAAATATATCATGTAAAGGGAATATAGATGTGTAGTACACAAAGCATGCCATTTAGAATTACTATCAAAACTAGTGGATTTCAATAATAGTAGTGTGTGAACAGAAACGGCCATGCTAGTTGGTAGCTAGTAGGTAATAATGTCACTATAGCACCTTGCAAGCCACACACATACTCACAGCAGGATAATCACTGCCTATACCCCACAACCTCTTACAGGAACACATCTGGACCAAGTAATAAAATATGTGGAGCAAAGGCCCAAAACTAGGGACACATTGCAAATAATGTTGCAACAAATGCAGACAGTTCAGAGAGTAACAGGGTCTGCATTTTGTGGGATGTTTGGAAGGGTATGAAGTCTGAAACTTGAATGTTTGTCACCATATTCTGATTTGAGCCCAGAGTGATTTCCCAGAAAAAGGTGTGCATGAGATATTGACCAAAATATGAGGCAGAAATGTGGACAACCTGCAAATATCTGTACACATGACGGGTCTGACACCACCATATTTGAATAGTTAAGAGCCTAGACATAGCAACAGTGAATGACTTACAGAGATGCCCCACAGACTCCATGTGAAATGTACAAACAGTAGGCAGAAAGGTGTAACACATGCAATGGTAACTATAGAGTCCTGAAAGTATTCACCACTTGCATGGCAGAAAAAGTGTAGTAATACATATGCTCATGCTAACCCACAGTCACAACTGCAGCATACCAGACATTTTAATGGGTGTACCCCACTGATATGTACCATTCCATGAGGCAGATAACAGATGAACCTGAAAGTCTCTGGGGCCTGCTCAGCAGCATACTCAAATACCCTAATAGATGTCAAGGCCCACACCATGGCCAGACCACACTGCATGCTGTAACACCCTAGCAGATATAGCAAGCATTCCAAGGTGTGAATGTACATGGAAAATAGGAAAGCTACAGCAGCACACTACAGTCAGGACACCTAGCAGGCATACAAGTAGTCACTGTAAAGGGCAAACATTGAAGCCTTAGCAACAAAGTGTAAGCAAAAGTGAAAGGAAAGCACACACACACACATTAACAGTAGTAGTAGTTGTAGGTGTCAGTGTACATACACAATTAGTACAGGAAACTGGAGAAATGAATGGAGGAATGTTAATCTACAACACACCTGGAAATATGAGAGAGATACCAACCTTTACACTCACAGAACATTGTCCACAGCATAACAGCATGGTCCCTGCCCTTAAAATCTGAAAGGGCTACGCCTATCTCACATACCTTTTTATAGCACTGTTCTGAAATCACAGTGAGAACTGCAATCAGTACACAACTGGCTGCATGCAATTAGCAAATGCTGGCTAACAATTGATGCAGAGGCCATCACATGGGCATATGCAGATACCTACAAAAGTATGCTGTACTCCCAGTCCACACATGCAATACTTTCATTGCACCCTGAGAAGGACGTGAGAGACAGACAGAGAGAGAGAGACAGAGACAGAGACAGAGAAAATTGCAATTAAGCAGACAAAAACAAATTGTTCAGCAACAGCCACCTGAAAGCTGACAACTGGGAAGTGGAGCAGCAGGACAGAGAACCAGACGGCAACACAAGCAGCTGTGACAAACACAGGTAATGTAAAGTAATACTATAAAGGTCTACATACTGTGAACCCTCCATATGTGTCATTGGTCTGTATCCATATGTATATGAAGATGTGTAAAGGGCAGAGGACATACAGCAACTATCAGTGAAGGCTGTACATACATTTGTATGTGAGAGCATCTATGTGCACATATCAATGTTGGTTGATTGTAGGTTGTAGTGCCATGTACAAAGTAGGTTTCACAGTTATGTATGTTTAGCAGTATGTCAGTGTGTGTATACAGTATGGTAGACAAACATGTTGATATACCTGTCTATCATATGGATACGTATGTATGTCAACATATGTATGTGTGTATATATATATATATATATATATATATATATATATATATATATATATATATATATATATATATATATATGACATGCATATATGTATACATACATAGAGAGAGAGATGTAGGAATACATAGACAGATGTAGATAGAATATTGTACAAACATATATATGTAATGCACACATACAGATATAGATATATGTAGATACATATACATAGACAGACTGATCTGACTATCTACAGGTATGACTGTATATGACGACCTTCAACACACCCTGTCCCACCCCCTCTGTCACTCTCACCCCCTCTGCTATCCTGAGGGTGGCTCTCACCTGGACATCTGTGATGACAGGGAGGTTACAGTCAGCTGGGATAACTATGTCTTATTTTGGGGGAGAGAGCAGGGTGACAGCTGCACTGAACCTGTCTGCCACAATGTTGTCAATATCTATGGTGTCAGTGAAATATTTGTTGTTGTGTACTAACTATGGGCATAGAGGATGGATCCTGACCAGGTTGCTAACATAACTGAAGAAGGCCTTCTTGTTATCTGTAGTGTCCCTCTTGATTTCCCTCTCAAAGTTGCCCATGGATGTTTGTATGATAGAAAATAGATCCTTACTAGTGCTGCTCAGACATGCCCTCCCTTTATGGAATTATGCTCTGTCTTGCAGTAGCTTCCATCTTCTGTAATATGATCTGTCTATGGCTGGGTTCCACCAGACAGGATGCTGTCCCTTTGTGGAGAGTGTCTTGGTCATATATGGGATTGCATGATCCATGCATTCTCGGAGATGTCTGTAGAAAGTAATTGTGTAGGGGTCAGCATTGTGGGTTGTATCTGCCACTGGCCCAGTGGGCTGAAAGGATACCATGTCACTGTTACAAAGTGTAAAGTTTGCATCTGTAATGTTATTCACTATAGTCGTTTGTGCTGGTGGTGGAGGTGGGATATGTATATCCAGGGCAATCAGTGTGTGGTCAGCTCACAGTAGTTGATGATGTAGGCCATACAGTACCTAGATACAAACCCCCAGAGTGAGGAGGTGCTCTTGACCTGAACCAGTGTTCTGACTGCTGGGGTTTGGTAGTATGTCGTATGGAGTGTGCCAAGTACTGTTGCACAGTTGCTCGCTGAGCACTGATACCTGGCCATTTACATGTGTATCCACCAATAGACAGACAGATGCTATATATGTGAGATATGTTGTATCATAACAGTCGAGTAGCATGTGTAGAATGTGTGCCAAATTCTGCTGACATATATTGTTGATATCAGGTTATTTTCTTTCTCAGGTACATGGCCCACCCGTGGAATCCCACTTACTCCACAGCTGAGGATGAGGAGATACACCAGAGCCTGGTGCAGGATTATGCAATACTCTTTTCCCGCACCAGCCAGAATCAGCAGGAGAGGGCTGCGCTGTGGCAAGACCTTGTCCGTCGGGTAAATGACATAGGCACGCATAATAGGACATATGAGCAGGTACGACATCACTGCAGTGATTTCATCAGACATGTCTGTCAGCCATGCGTCGGATATCCACAGGCAACAGGTCGTCACAGGTGGTGGGTTGGCTACACATCCCCCACTCACCAGACTGTAGGGACTACTCATGAGTGTAGTGGCTCCAGTCCGCCAGCAACAACAACAGCAGCAGACATGCATTATGATGGCAGCTGGAGCCACGCAGCAGCAAGACAGTGAATGTGCAGGTAATATGCCATATGTATAGTTGACTGTTGTGTACACTGGTAGTTAATGCATGTGTGAGGTGTGTCCTTGGTTTGTAGCTGTCACTATAGTATTTAATGTGCAAGTGTGATATCCTCAATATTAGCAGCTGACCTGTGAAAGGCGACTGTTGTACTACTGACCTGTATCATACTCAGTAACAATGGCACAGTTGTGCCCACTGACATTAGTTTCTTCACGTCTGCAGGTCCCTCTGGTATAACAGCAATGCAGCCTATCCATGCTGGTGAGTGTGCATTAACAATTCCTGTAACAGTTTTGATAGTAATAGTACTATTTGGCTCACTTAGTAGTGCTCTTTGTATGCATGTAGGTGTGTCTGTGTCTGTGTGTTGATATCACGCATACTGAGTACTGTACAATTGTGTGAAACTGTGTGCATGTGTGCATGTGTGTGCACCTGTGCATGTGTGCACCTGTGCATGTGTGCACCTGTGCATGTGTACATGTGTGCACCTGTGCATGTGTGCATGTGTGCACCTGTGCATGTGTGCATGTGTGCATGTGTGCACGTGTGCATGTGTGCATGTGTACACCTGTGCATGTGTGCATGTGTGCATGTGTGCACGTGTGCATGTGTGCATGTGTACATGTATGCACCTGTGCATGTGTGCATGTGTGCACCTGTGCATGTGTGTACCTGTGCATGTGTGCATCACTGGTAATGTGTAGACATCGTAAACTGTGTTTCCTGTCTCCCTCCCACAGGTTCTGGTGCTGCTCTGGTGTCATACAGCAGGGAACCTGAATCAGGTGCCGTGGGTACTGATAATGATGACATCTGTGTAATGGCACAGGAAGGTATGCCAGGGTCCGCCATTAGTCAGACAATTGACAGTACACAGCTGTCGACCCCATCAATGCGCACAGTTATCCTGCCAATACACCCTTTGTCACCAATGTCCCTAGGTGATGGACAGCATACAGTGGGCATTGACCAGGGTAATGTGGTATCTGTGGCACATGCCTCCCCACACAGCAGCCATGGGCATGGGCATGGCCCAGAGATGGTACCACACAGACAGATGTCCAGGGGTTCTCGTGGGAGCATCCGTGGGCATACTGCCCCTGTCAGATGTGCCCACAGAGGTCTTACAACCTCAGCTATGTTTCGGGCTGTCATGCAGGCACAGTCACGTATGGAACGGTATACCAGACAGGGTCTGAGGGAGCTGACAGCATGTCGCACAGCCATGACTGACAGTATGCGTGACATTGCGGCTCCCATCCGTGATTTTACCGATGTCATAGACAGACGTTGTGGGGACATATTAGACCGGTTCCACAACTACATGTCCATGAGCCAGGGCGATGGTGGGCGGTTGAGGCGTCGGCGTGGCCATATGCCAGCAACAGCAGCAGCTGTCAGTCGTTGCGGACGACAACAGGGCCGTGGCCGCCCCCGTAGTGCCTGCAGCAGCCCCAGCAATGCTGGGTCTGTGCTGTCATCAGACCGCCCCAGGAGACCACGTGCACGTGGCTCTGGCCAGGCCCGACAGGGATCTGTGTCCAGTCAACAAACACCTGCTTCTGATGACAGTACCCAGTCTGGGTTGGTACTGGATATGGTCCGTAGCACCCCTGCAAGGCACAGGTACCGTGTCCATGGCCAGAGACACTGATCTGTATGACCTGGCAGGTACAGTCTGTGGCTGTCCACAAACACCAGTATATGGCAGCTATGAGGTGGAACTGTGTGCATCCATACACACATGCAAATTGACAACACCTAGGGCTACCGCATACACGCACACACTGCATCAACATTGCCCCACCTTCTACTGCTGTCCCTCACCAACACACATACATGTCAATCGGTGATATCGGTGGCTGACTCAGGCATACCAAGTTCTCACCCTGTGCATATGATGAAACTGTACCACCTCCTGCAATCTGTAACAACTGTGCATGTACAGATTAACATGTTGCTGATGCACAGGGTGACCACATAGATGTGTAGTAATAGTATCATGTTGTGAACAGTACTGTGTGCTGAATTAATTGTGGGTATATCACAGCATGCCTGATGCAGTAAGGGTGTGATTGTCATGTACTGTTGTCTACACCCATGGTAATTACCATAGTGTATCATCTGCACATGTTGGCATGCTGGTGGTAATGATGTCAACAGAAGGCTACATACATAGGTAGCACAGGGGATAAGGTAATGAATGTAGTAATATGCAATGATGGAACATGTAAATTGCAAGTGGCATGTTGCCCACACTGGACTCTGCAATGCAGATGTTTGAGGATGTTGATATGTGTGCAGTACTACACGACTGGTACAAGACACACAGGAGCACCCTAGCACTGCATGCTCACATCTCATACCATGCTAGACAGCCCCAACACACAAAACTAACTGTCACAGGAGGGAGAGTCCCCATATATGTCAGGGATACTATGGTGGCAGGCCAGGTAGCATACATCCTACTAAGTATGGAACCACTGAGTGAAGGCTCAGTGTCTGTTATTTGACATGTGTATTACTGCAGGTATGAGTACATGGGTTTCCATCCAGTTATTGTACATCCTGACAGTACAGGGTCTGTACACTTGTGTGCGCTGAGACTGGACCCTAGCCATCTGACCCGTGTATTTCCATGTACATGTGCATAGTGCCTGCATATTTGCAGTGTTACCTACTGGAAGTGGTACAGCTTGTTTGTTGTACAATGGACTACATGCAGCCCTGTTTACTGTAGCTTTGTTTGCATGCATGTTTGCTTGCAATTACCCTGGAATACTGAGCACACCTGCAATGCATAGTTATAGAGCTTCTGTGGACTCCTAGTGCCATCTGCATAGCTTACTATATGTATGTCCATGTCCCACTTGACAGGATGTCACTGTTTGTCCTGTTCACATGTACATTGCCTGTGACACAGTGCATATGACTTACCTGGCATGTGTCCACGTGAGCAGTCATATATGCTACTGCTAACTAATCACAGGCACTACACCTTCACATATTCATCTTCTGTTGAACTACCTGCTTCGCTAGGGATAGCCTGCACCTGTCACCCCTGGGCTTTCAGATATTGGCAAAGGCTCTTGCTACCCCCATAGTGCCTATGTTAGGCAAGGCTCAAATGACAAACCCACCTTCATAGGTATCACAAGGGATAAGAAACTAAGAGTAATGCTACCCAACGCCAGAAGTCTAAACCTCCAGATGCATGCACCCGAAACTCTCCTTGGCATGGAGAACATCGATATCTGTGCAGTAACAGATGCCTGGTTCAGGGCTACTGAGAGCACACCAGCACTACCAGGTTTAACCTGGTTGATTTCTTTGAAACAGTCACCAAGGCCATTGACGAGGGGAAGGTGGTTCACACAGCCTACCTGGACCTCGCAAAAGCCTTCACAACAATACCCCACTTGGGCATTCTAGAGAAGCTCACCAGCTTAAATATAAGCCCCTATATCACTAGATGGATTGCACAGTGGCTCAAGGACAGAACCCACATGGTTAGAATTGCTGGAGCCATGCCAGACTCCAAACCAGTTACGAGTTGTGTCCCACAAGGCTCAGTCCTGGGACCTCTCTACAGGCCAACACGGACGGACTGTGGCTGACCAAATATGCAGATGACTGTGAACTGGCCACCATAATTGACTCTCCAGCCAACACAAGCATCTTCAAAAGGGGCATCATAGAAACAGACAACTTGTGCCAGAGCCATGGCCTTCAGCTGAACAGTGTTTAGAAAGGGAAATGTGCATCCTGTAGTCTGTTCTCCTAGTTGCCAAAAGGGACATTTTCCTCACACACACTAACCCCCCTCAGCCAAAAACACACACTTGCTATTTGAAGGATTCAAACCCCTATCTGACTATGTTATGACACTCGAGACGGACACATTAGCAGAGTGTGCTATTCGCATTACTGGGAGGTTTCCCTTCTCTTGCTGTACTTATAGGGTGCTGACATCATCGGTGTTTAGAAAGGGGAATGTGCATCCTGTAGTCTGTTCTCCTAGTTGCCAAAAGGGACATTTCCCTCACACAAAATTGCACACACACTAATCCCCCTCAGACAAACACACACACTTGCCATTTGCAGGATTCAAACCCCTACCTAACTATGTTATGACACTTGAGATGGACGCATTAGCAGAGCGCGCTATTCGCATTACTGGGAGGTTTCCCTTCTCCTGCTATACTTACAGAGTGCTGACATCATCGGTGTTTAGAAAGGGAAATGTGCATCCTGTAGTCTGTTCACCTAGTTGCCAAAGGGGACATTTTCCTCACACACACTAACCCCCCTCAGCCAAAAATACACACTTGCCATTTGCAGGATTCAAACCCCTATCTGACTATGTTATGACACTCAAGACGGACACATTAGCAGAGTGTGCTATTCGCATTACTGGGAGGTTTCCCTTCTCTTGCTGTACCTTATAGGGTGCTGACATCATCAGTGTTTAGAAAGGGAAATGTGCATCCTGTAGTCTGTTCTCCTAGTTGCCAAAAGGGACATTTCTCTCACACACAATTGCACACACACTAACCCCCCTCAGCCAAACACACACACTTGCCATTTGCAGGATTCAAACCCCTACCTAACTATGTTATGACACTTGAGACGGACGCATTAGCAGAGCGTGCTGTTCGCATTACTGGGTGGTTTCCCTTCTCCTGCTATACTTATAGAGTGCTGACATCATCTGTGTTTAGAAAGGGGAATGTGCATCCTGTAGTGTGTTTTCCCAGTTGCCAAAAGGGACATTTCTCTCCCACAGACTTACACACACACCAACTCCACTCACACACACACACACACACACATACATAAACACACACACACACACACACACACTCTGAGCATTTGCAGGATTCAAACCCCTACCTATGTTATGACACTTGTGACGGACGCATTAGCAGAGCGCGCTATTCGCATTACTGGGAGGTTTCTTTTCTCCTGCTGTACTTATAGGGTGCTGACATCATCTGTGTTTAGAAAGGGAAATGTGCATCCTGTAGTGTGTTTTCCCAGTTGCCAAAAGGGACATTTCTCTCCCACAGACTTACACACACACCAACCCCACTCACACACACACACACACACACACACACACACACACACACACACACACACTGAGCATTTGCAGGATTCAAACCCCTACCTAACTATGTTATGACACTTGTGACGGACGCATTAGCAGAGTGCACTATTCACATTACTGGGAGGTTTCTTTTCTCCTGCTGTACTTATAGGGTGCTGACATCATCGGTGTTTAGAAAGGGGAATGTGCATCCTGTGGGGAGGCAGATGACAAGCACACTCTGGCTAAGCTGTCATTCCCTAGGGCAAACAGCCTAGTGTTGACCTCTACACCCATATGTTCAATTGTCAAATGCACATTATTTGTTGCTGATAGACTGTTTGCACATCTTTATTGCCATAGCATTCCCTGTTTGTATAAACAACTTGTGCATCTGTGGAAGATGTTTGCATATGGGAGGGATCCACTATATCACATATGTCTCTGTAGTCATTTAACTGTGTGCACTGGGCAGACTGCTGTAATGTGGTTGGTTCCTGGAATAACACGTAAAAATACCAGATATGTGTGTCCAACTGCTAAACTTAGATTTGGCCTAAGTGTGTGAGCATGCCCAGTTCAGCCTTCCCATGGCATGTTGTCTGACATATGTCTCATTTATCAAAGTGTGTGAGCATGCCCAGTGTGAGCATTCCATATGTTGAACTCTGCAGCCCACCACATTTGTGGATTAGTGTGAACTTCAACAAATATCACCCGTTTATGGTTGTGTGTCATGTTGTGTAGTTACTGTACAACTGCTTTGTGTGTGAACACAACAGGATTATACTGTGCCTGCAGTGTTTGCATGGGATACTTTGCATACAGTTGTCAACATCCTTTTACACTGACCTAACACTGTAGTACTGTATAGTGTACTGGTAGTACTTTGACTGTGGTGGACAGTATCCTGGGCTTTAGTGCTATCACTGCTTTACATTTCGATAGTGAGCACAACAGCCTGGCTAGGGGCCAGTTGTGTACATCTGACCATGTTGCATTCTGTTCAGATATGAACTACCTAAACCAGGCTTGTCCAACATTGGTAGTGTATTCCACAACATAAGTGTACATTTGCAAACACTAACGATGTGCCCTAGTCCATGTCTAATGCTAGTTGGAGAGTGTGTTTGTCCTTCAACACACATTGTAAGTGGAGTTTGCCATGACATATGTCATGGTTAGTATACTGTGCCTCTGTCTACCTGTGACATGACAGTGATACCCAGGATAAAGCTACCATCTCCCATCTATTCATCAAGATTCCTATTGAGGAAAATTGATAAGTGACTCTATGGGTAGCCTGTACTGGGAGTTCACTCATGGGTGGGGGTGGCTTCTGTGTTATGGGATCATGCAGTACAGCTTGTCCTATGTAAGTCAGTGCTGGGGTTCAGGTCTCTCATGTGCACAGCTCACTGCCATTCAGATTGTACAAGGTGCAGCATGTTTATTGATACCAGCAACACAGGCAACACATGGCATCTGTGCAAGCTCTTTGATACTCCTGGTGAGGTACTGTTGGGGACTTTACGGTTGATGGAGGTGTCTGCTGAGGTACATCCCACAGGGGCTATTGTAGTCAATTGTACCGCTGATGGAGGATGACTGCAGAGCCACAATGACCTCCCCTTATCTAGATCTGACAACCTTCATGATTAGGTGGGTATATGGTATGTTTCTGTAAACACTACAGCACATGTTTGTCCAATGCAGGATATCTATTACCTTGTGTCCCCAGGTCTCTCATTACATGTTAACTATATAATGGGTTAACACCTATGTGGTAATTGGTGGGCACTTACTGTATATCCACGGGGGTTGACTGTACACTTTTCTGCAATTAGCTATGGCACCAGTTGTCTGTTTCAATGTGGCCCTTTTGTGGGATGCTTGTGTCAGCTGGTGGATCATATATGGTGTGCAGTTTGTAGTCCTCTGCAAACATGTTCAGACACAGTCCTTCCATGTTTGCCTGTACGTATGGGACATATATACCAGACGAGGGAGATCCCAGGACCAAGCCTTGTGGGATGTCAGTTATATCTGGTTTGTAGTCTGACATGGCTGCAGCATGTCTGACCATGTCTGTTCTGTCATTGGTCTGGTTTGCAATCCCTGTACTGACATAGGGGTTTATATTTAAGCTGGTGAGCTTATCTATAATGAACACGTAGGGTATTGTATAGAAGCCTTTGCAAGGTCCAGCTATGCTGTGTGGACCACATTGCCCTCATCAATGACCTTAATGACTGTTTCAATTGAGTCAAACATGTTTAGGGGCAGGATCTGCACTTAAGAAAGCCACACTGGGTAGGGTCCGGTGTCAGTAGGTCCCCAATATCTTTATGTCTGTGGTACATGCTGATCCTTTCCATAGCTGTGCAGACCGAGCTTCTCAGGATTCTGGGGTAGTAGTTTTCAGTATCCATTCAGGCAACACCTTTGTTGAGAAGGACCACTGTTGTTGTACACTGCTCTTTGGGTACATATTCTGTGGTAAGGCTGACATTGAGCAGTAGTATGATTTGGCATTCCATTCATCTTGGAGTCCATGTTGCACTCAGCCCAGGACACCATCTCATACCATTGCAGCTGTGTGTTTTGCTTTGTAGATGCTGGCGGTTACCTCAGCATCTGCAATGTCAGGGGGCCAGCAGTCTGCTGGGATAGATATTCTGCATTCTGGTGGGGGTGGGGTTTGCACTGCACCTGTCAGGATGTATGTTGGCAATATGTGTGTGTGTTTGTGATATTTGTGTGATTCAGAGCATATCTGTGAATTCCCAACACGGTTCCTACCATCAGTTGTGAAAGCCTTGGGATTATCCTTAGTGTCCTGTACAATTTGTATCTTCATAGGTTCATACTAGGCTATCCACCCTAGGGCATTTGTTAGCCTAGCCAGAGTGTGTGTGGCTTTTGCCACCCCTTGCTATGTGAATATTATGGCCATTTATGATTTGCTTTGCTGTGCCTCTGTCTGGACATGACACAGTGAAGACCCCCAGTGTAACTCAACAATCATCCATCCACTTGGCAAGATTCCTGTTGAAGACTGTCAGTGAGGGGCTCTGCCTAACATGGAGTGGGATTCTGGTCCAGGGTGTGGGGAGACTCTGGATTATGTATCTGTCCCCCCAGCACATCCTATTTCATTATTTGTTGAGGTTGACATCTCCCACTCTCACAGCTCCGATGGCTTTGAGTTTTCTGGGGTGGAGCATGTCCATTACTCCTGTGTTGGGCATGGCCTTCTACAACAGGCATGCAATGCCTCTGAGTAGGCAGTATGTGACTGCATTCTGCTGGGGTGTCTACAGCCAGGCAGCATATGACATGTATTTGAGACACTTTATCATCTTGGTGAGGTACCTTTGAGGTCTTTCTAACTGCTGCAGGTGTCAGGTAAGGTACATCCCATATGAGGCATTGTACTAGATTATGGGTGTGATAAGAGAACAGTATAGGGGCACAATGACCTCTGTTGACATAGATGTGAATCCTTTCCTGATACGGTGTCAAATGTAGACAGTCTTCCTAGCCACATTGGCAATGTGAGTGTCACATAACAGGTTACTGTCCACTTGTGTCCCTAGGTCCCTGATTACTCCTTCCATACATAATGGTTTACCACCTATGTGGTAATTTGTGGTACCTTGTTTGGTATTTGGTGGGACATTCATACTGTCCAGTGTCTTCAGGATGGCTGGGTGGGGTTCCTGTGTGTGAGAGTGTGGTCTGTAGCATGCTACAGACTGTACAGCAGTCTTGCCTACAGTTAGTTGCACATGGGTGGACTCCAATGCCTTGTGCATTGTCAGTTACCTGGACGTACGGGTGTCTGTGCTGAATATGGATACTCACCCTCCTTTTATGTTTTGTTCCAGGTTTTGGGGCCATGACACATGATATGTGGTATAACCTGGTAGTGCTGGTGTGCTGTCAGGAGGCTTGTAGCAGGTTTCTGTCACTGCACAGACATCGATGTTCTCCATACTGGGGATGGCCTTGGGAGCATGCATATTGGGATTTACACATCTGGCATTGGTCAGCATTACCCTTATGTTTCTTTCCACTTATGTTTTCTAGGGTGGTGGGTTAGTCTTTTCAGCCTTGCCTACAAAAGGCTCTATGGAGGTGGCAAAGGCCTTATCCAATATCCAGACGCCCAGGGGTAACAGGTGCAAGCCATCCCAAGAACAGCTGCGTGGCTTGTCAAGCATGACATCCCAAGCAGACAGACATTGGATCCCCTTGGAATGACACCAGTAAGTGTGCCACTTGCTTTGACTGATCATTCCGTGTTTGTACTGTGGCATTATTCTTGGTAAGGGTAGGATGCTGCAAACGGTGAGTGTCATACTGGCCTGGACTACATAATCAGAAAGCTCATCTATGTCTCTTTTCATGTAGTCTAGGGAGGTACATCTAAGGTCATTCACACCAGCATGGACTATGACTGCATCATATTTCTACTTGCTTTGGAGTGACCTGCATGCTTCTGTTATGTGGCGTATTGTGGCAGCCTACAGGCAGCTTACTGTACCCTTTCCCTTGTTCAGTCTGGTGTGCAGGACAGCAGTGTGTCTGACTATGGAGTCACCTATTACAACTGCATCAGGCATGTTTTTTTCTCCTTCTGGCCTGTGACTGTTTGGCACACCAGCTTTGTGTACTATGTGTTGCATGTTCTATGTTTGGAGGTTGTTTGATTGGGTGTCTGCTTTAGAGGCCTCTGTTGGTGTGCTGTGTTTGTAATTTGTGCCTCCGGGAATGTTTTTCTGTGTTTATGTCTTTGGTTTGCAGTTGTGATAGGTCTATGTGGGACTGTGTTTGTGGTGTGTGTGGTTACCTTCTCCTCCTGACTAGTTTTGGGAGTACTGAGTTGAGGAAGCTGAGCCTCCAGTTTGGATAGATGGTTGCATCTCTCACATATATTTGTATTTCTTGGGTGGAGTTGGGGGTTGTCTGTGTACTTGGGGCAGGTGTAACATTGCCTCAGGATTCACAGATTCAACTTGTTGTGGCTGGCCTTAGTGGATTGTATGTGTGGACATATTTTATTGCCATACTACTGATTAGTGATTACTTCATTGTTTATGTTTGCTCTATCATGTAGTAGCTTCCTCATTCTCTTGCATGGTTTGGTTATGGCTGGTGTCCACCATGCCAGATGCCTGCATGTATGGCATTGTGTCTTGTTTTAATTTAGGATTGCATAATCTAAGCATTCCTGGCAGTGTTCATGGAATGGCTGTATTACAGGTTCTGAGGTGTGGCCCATATTTTGCACCTGCACAGGACCTTTAATGGATTCCACATCAGTTTGGAGGAGTGCAAATATTGCTTTACACATGTTTTCCACTGTGGTTTTCTGGCCAGGGACTGTGGTCAGGATTTGTATATCCAGTGTGATTACTCTATGGTCTGGTTTTACCAGTGAGCAATTCTCGTCTTGCCATCCAGTACCCATGTTGCTGATTATCACATCCAGTATGCTTACCCCTCTTGTGAGGGTGGTACGTTGTTCCTGGGCCTTTCGGTTTATGGATTCTATGAACTTTTGTCCTACACTGTTGGAGCTAGTATAATGCTCCCAGTCTATGTCTGGCTATTTTCAGTCACCCAATATAATGTGGTTTGGAGTACTTGATATATTCATGTATTCCAGCATAGGCCAGGTGCAGTTCCTGGTGTTGGGACAGTAGTCTGTAGCAGGCTATAAACTGGGGGGCAGTTTTAGCCACTGTTACTTGACCATGGCTAGTCCATGCTGCTTCTTGTTGTGGTACCAACATGGGGGTGTGGTTATCCTTGACAATTCTTGCTAGTCACCCTCCTTTTGTAGCTTGTTCCATGTTTTGAGTCTGTACAGCACAGTATGAGGTGTAACCTGGTAGTGTTAGGGTGCTGTTGTGAGCCTTGACTCAGTTTTCTGTTACAGCACAGATATCAACATTCTCCATACTGGGTGAGTTTAGACTGCATGCATCCTGCTGTTTCGACTTATCCCTTATCTTATTCTTATCCCTTCTGATACCTATGGAGATAGGTTTGTGTTTTGAGCCTTACCTATTCAGGGCACACTGTGGGTAACAACAGCCTTTGCCAGTATCCATACGGCCTGCACTGATAGGTGCACGCCAGTCCTAGCAGGTGGAGCATCATGTCATGCTCAGCATGTCATCCCAGACTGGCACACATTGGATCCCCTTTGACTAACTGCGATACTTCAGTCAATTACTGCACTTGATCATCTCATTGTCATATTGTGGCATGATGCTTGGTGAGGGTAGGATGTTAGTCAGGGTCCTCAGGTATGCATATAGTACATGGTGTTACATTACTTAACACATGGCATTCATGCCTCAGGTGGTGCTGCAGGGCTGCCTCTGTCAGATGCGCATATTACACTTCCCTGTACATGTTTGTGAGCAGGTCATGTCATTGTAGGCATCCATGTTATTATTTGAGTGAGTCAGAGGTAGTATCATTCCCAGGGTTCCTACTGAGCCAGTGTATGTGCTATCGTTGCCTCTTTGCCAAGGCCAGGGCATACTGGGCACGCCTCCTTCTGCCTACTGGGGCAGGCTCAGGTTGTTCCTCCTCCGAGTCACGCTCTGCCTGTGATGGCCTTGGCAATGGTGGGGGGCTGTTTGGCCTGGCCCTATGCTGGTCCTGCTGCAGCTGTTTTCGCAAGATCATATTATGCAGCATAGCACATACCATGACAATTTGGGTACATGTAGTTGGTGTGTACTGCAAGGCTCCACCAGATGTGTCCAGACACCGGAACCGTGACTTGAGCAGCCCAAACACACGCTCTATTACATTACGTGTTTGTGCGTGTGCCTCATTATGGCGTTCCTGTTCAGGTGTGTGTGCGTTTCTGATGGGTGTCATCAGCCATGGCTCCAGTGCATAACCTGCATCCCCCACTAGGGGTCCGGGCGGGATGTCCCCATTGGCAAATGTCTGGTACAGCTGCGTCAAATGCCAGATGTGGGAATCATGGTAGCTCCCAGGACAGCCAGCACACACATTCATTATTATGCCCTGGGCATCACACACCACCTTGCAGTTGATGGAGGGGAAGCCCTTGCGGTTGATGTATGCCCTACCTCGCTCACCGGCTGGTGCTTTGATGCGTATGTGCGTGAAGTCTATTGCACCCACTACCTCAGGGTATTCCGCTATTTGCTGGAAGAGACGCATATTGCTGGCCAATACCTCACGGGCATTGGGGAAATATACATGATCACTGACATGTGCTGACATGGCATCCAGGAACTGGTGCAGTACCCTGGAGGCTGATGCCTGTGATATCCCCATCATATCACCAGTTGGTCTCTGGAAGGTACCTGTTGCTAGTATTCTTAGGCCAACACATACCTTGGTTTCCACTGGGATGGGTTCCCCTCTGTTGGTTCTGTGTGTGAGGTGTGGTCTGCACAGCTCCACTATTTGCTGCAGGAGGTCTCTGTCCACTCTATAGCGCTCTACTATCTCAAGCTCATGTAACCCGTGATAGGTGACCCTGGGCCTGTACACTCTTCTCCGTCTCCTCACTGTGGGTTGTCTGGCACCATCTGCATTGTCACCACCCTCAGCAAGTCGCCTATGTCTCATTATGACAGCTATGGCAGCCCCTAACATTTCTGCTCTGAGTTCAGCTTTTTCAGTTTTCACTTCTAATCGCTTTCTCCTGTCTTGCAGTGTCTCTTGAGAGAAACATTCTGCACTGCTGTTTGCAGAGTTTTAAGTGCTGGGCTGGGCTACTATTCTGCCTGTGTAATTGCCTGCTTCTAATTGTTTTCACCTGCTAGTTCCAGCAGTATTCCCTGCTAGCTTCCTACTAAATCTGTTGCTTCCTTTTTCCTCTCTGTTTCCTCAGGGAGGAGCCGTGTGCAAACCAGCAGAAACACGCTCACAGTGGCTTACACGCGTGCACACATGCTTACACGGTTCAGAATCTGCTTATTCAGATTAAAACGCGTGCACACCCGCGCAAACAGTGTTAAACATCTCCCAACATGCTCCCACATGCTCAGTCTGCCTTACACGCGCGCACACTGCCTTACTCGTGCTTCATGGCACGCACACGTGCGCATGAACGCCCAGCAAGAAACTTCGGTGTAGGCAACAGTGTACACCTTCCATTTCTTGACTTTCTCATGCTTATCTAGTGGCACACCTCTTTCCATGATATCTGTCTGACATCTGTCATGTAACTCTGACCTCCAATGAACTGCATTTCTTTCTACCATTCCCCCCTGTGATGTCACCTATCTCCTACTTTGTTCCTCCCCCTTCTGTAACTCTTACACTACTCAGACTGTGCTCACTTGCTATGTGACAGTGGAATTCAGTATCCTAACACTCATTTGCATCAGATTGCCTACTAATGCTTAGTTACATGTCTTAGACTCAGCTTCCCCCTTAGCAACCACTACACGGTGGCCATGTTGGTTTTGGTCTGCTGGTCCCTGTATTGACATTCCATGTATTGCATAAAACCCACATTTGTGGGTTTATAACCTTCATTTTTATGTTTTATACAGCGCAGCCCGTTTGCGCGGGGCTGCGCTGGGTTTAAACATCGGCAATCGCTGAAAAAAAAATATATATTTTTAATATATTTGCATCAGGTTACTTTGCCAATGGCCACATATTTGGCTATTGGCATGCTGCCTGACACATATGCACCCTTTATTTGGAGCTGACATGGCTCCATTGCAGTTTTTGCAGAAACGTACTCAGTTGTCAACTGAGTACATTTCTGCAGCTAAAACGGCTCTTACACGGGCTGTTCTGGGCTTCCTGGATCGCTAATCATCCTCATTTGCATGCTATTCGGCTGCAAGTGAGGTGATTAGCTTATCCACACCCACTCCGTGTAAGAGACGTTTTAGCTTGTCTCTTACACGGACTTTGGGCTGTTCCTGGATCGCGAAGGCTGCGTGGAGTCTTACACTACTCTTAGACTCCATGCAAGCCTTCGTGAATCCGGCCCAATGTTTTGGAAATACTGCAGTGTGTGTGAATTTTATGTCAACATGTCCCTATCTACACAGTTTCACACCTTTTTAGCAGTTTGAAAATTTCTTCAATTATTTAATGATAAAGCACTTGGATAATTAGCTACAGAGAAGGTAACAGTTGCTGTTCGTGTTAATGACAAGGAAATTGCTACATCTTTAATACGTATGCCAGTTTTGCAACAGTAAAACAGTTTACTGAGATAATGAAAACGGCAGACAAAAAAGAAAGCTATTATTGCTTGTTACTGCCATGTATACGTTAGAGCTGATGAAGCTCTGACAAGGGTGAAAGTGGTCATAAACCGTGGTTTAAACTAGTAATACCAGCTTGAATCCTGTTTTTTAATTTTTAATAACACTGCAAAGTGAACTTTTACACTGATCTTACATAAGTTAACACAGTAGTTCGTTTTAGTAATTCATATGCTGACAGCATTCCTGTAAAATTACTTTTCCTTATTATTTATTACTTTAAACTAGGTATATTTCTTTATCTAAGTGAAAAAAAGTAAAACATACGAAAGTTATGTACTTACCAAAAAGACAGATCTGTGTCATCTGTCTCTGTCTGGGTTCAACCTGTGGGACTTTGGATCTGACACCGGCCAATTCCAAAGTCTTTTACTTGCTTGGCTCCACCTTTCTTACCCACAAACCCTAGATCCTCATCCTAATCCTCAGAATGACTTTGTCCAATGACAAACACACTACATATGTATATAGACATACACATACTAAAAAAGAATGCTTTAAGAAAGAGAATGCATGACTCCAAAGGTAAGGAACAGATGACCTCCCCCATCTAGTCATCATGAAAAGGCTTGCCATACCACTAAAGGCGGGACGGGAGGGGGGGTTGAACCAGACAGAGACATACAACATGGATCTACTGTTATGGTAACTTGCGTAACCAATGTGGTCTGCACTGTCTGGTTTCAACCAATGAGACACAGTCCCCGGCCATGATAAATTCCTCATGAGAAACTAAGATATTTCACATCCCATTGGAACCAAAGGAAGCCCTGTGTCTAGACTGGTGACCCAGCCAAGTAGCAGATGCACAAACTTCATCCACTGGTACTCTAGTTGTAGAAGTAGCCGTAGCTCTTGTCGAATGACCCTTAGGCTTACGAGAAAGAGTCTTGCCTTTCAAGGAATACAGAAAACATAATACAATCTGACAGCCACTTGGATAAAGTTACTTTAAGTACAGATGAGCCCTGCCTGGATTTTAAAAAAGAAACAAATGATTTGCTAGATTTTCTGAAACCTTTTTGTATGATCTAGATAAAATCTCAGTTGTCTATGTACATCCAAACAATGCAGAAGGTATTCTCATTTATTGGAGAAATTGGGAAAGAATAGGAACATGTATGGAACAGTTAAGATTATTCTTGGAAGCTACTTTTGGAAAAAAAGAAGACTTTGTATAAGAGAAACCATGTCTTTATGGAAAATCAAATAAGGAGGTAAAGAATCAAGTGCTTGCAATTCCGAAACCCTCCTTGCAGAAGTAACTGCAATCAAAAACAGGTTTTCCAAGACAGAAACTTCATGTCAGAAGCAGCTGAAGGTTCAAATGTTGGACCTGCAAGGGTTAAAGGCAAATCCTAGGGAAGGACAGGATGATCTGAAGGGAAGCCAGAGGCACATTATCTCTATCAACATGAAAATAAGAAATAGCCACCAGTTGTACTTTAATCATCAAGAAACTGGAGCCTGACTGAAACAACTCAGGATCCAAAATGGATTCCAAGGCAGTGGAGAAAGGATCAAGCTTACCAGATTCTACCCATGTAACAAAGATTTTCCATTTACTAGAATACACCTTCTTATGGACTGCTTTTGAGATGAGGACAAAATGTGAACAGTCTGTGAAACCTTGGCATGTGAAGTTGTTCAATCGCGCCGTTCATTCTTCACTGATGGGTTTGGAGCCGATCCTCGGCTCCGACACCGCCGACTAGCAAGCTCAAAGTTCTCCAGTAGCTTGAGACCCAACCCCTTATCCCACAATGCACTGTTGGAATTACCTCAGATCTAGTTTGCCATTGCACGGATCTCTTGGTTTCCAGCATTGCTTGAGACTATTATTAGGAGCTTTCAACTTTCAGCAAGTTTTATATTTCAATTTTATATCTTTACTATATATATATATATATATATATATATATATATATATATATATATATATAAAGTACTACCTAGTTAACAGTTGTTTTCTGTGTTTTCCCCTTTCCCCAGCAAAATTCTTGATTGCCTTTGGCCTTGGGCCCTTCTTATAGTTGTTAGTTAGAGTTTCCCTTTTGGTATTTTTGATATTGGATTGCCTTAATCCTATTTATCTTTATATATAGTTAAATAGTTGGTTACTAGTTGCCTTTTTGGGCTGCGTGTATTGTGGGAGTTAGTTAGATTTCCTCTTTAACTTTAAATATCTCATAGTTAAATAGTGTGTTTCCTTTACATTGGACTTTGTGAAATGTCTGAAGAGAAGGAAAAACATCCAAAGTCTGGGTTTAAAAAATGCCCAGCCTGCAGACAGAAGATGTCCATCACAGATGCCCATGTGCAGTGTGTTTACTGTTTGGGTGAGGTGCACCTGCAAGAGTCATGCAGTATCTGTCACTCCTTTTCCACTAGAGTGCTTGCAGAAAGGAAGAGGAAGTTAATCGATAGGGGTATTATCAAACACCCTTTTCAGAGGCACTGTCTTACAAGGATGGGGCCAGCAAAATCATCCAAATCTTCCTCTGAATCCAGGACTAAGAAAGGAAAAAAGTCAAAAAGTGTTGTGACTTCGGCTCCACTGACTTCGGAGCCAACAGTCTGTTCTTTTCGGAACTGGAACACTGCTCTGTAACCGGTTGCCGAAAAACCTCCATCTATACTGCACCAATCGGCTCCATCTGTTCACTCTTCCAGGTCTTCTGTCAGCCTGTCCGATCTGGATATGGGCCGGCTGGTTCAGAAACTCTTAAAGGCACCAGGCCTAGCTAAACTGCTCTCGGTTCAGACCCAACCGTCGGAGCCGAAGACCCTTACTCCTGAATTGTCTGCTCCTCCTCCAAGCCATACCAGACCTTCAGAGCCAGAGGAGGCTGACCTGATGATTGTGGAACCCTTGGAGCCGACACCTGCTCCAGTGTCAACGGCTCCATCTGCTCGGACGTTCTCGCTGCCGACCCGGGACTCTAGATTACGATACTCTCCGGTCGGGTCCGGGGAGGATAGTCTCACTGACTTTTCGGTGCCGACTCTTCCTCTCGGGGCTTGGGCTCGGATGAGCTTGGCTCCTACCTCGGGATCGGAGCCCACGGCTTCAGTGCGGGAGGGGATCTCAGCTCCTTTGGACCCGTCGACTCCTTCTCATCGGAGCCGTGGTGCATTCGAAGCCATGAGGCGAGTGTTGTCTCCTAAGACTTCCTCATCTCAAGGTCTGGCCTCTTCTTCCCCTAAAGTGCCTGTGTCAGTTTCTGTTTCCTCCGGTTATCCCAAGCGTAGAGACCCAGAGCCTCAGGTAGCCCCACAGGCACTCCCTGCTCTTCTGAGACATCTCCAGAAGTTCCCCCTGAAGATGTCCCCAGGAACAGATTATGCAAGAGGAGGCATTTGGACTCCCCACAGGAGTCTCTCACATCAGACACTGACTAGGATGAATCAGAAGGGTCCCCTAGATCCCCTTCTGAGGACATCTCCTTTGCGGAGATTCTTGAAATTCTTAAGCAGAGGGGTGATTGGCAGTCCAAGCGCCCTACTGAGGATGAGTCAGCTCTCCTGAAGATGTTCTGGTCTCAACCTTCCACCTCTTGGGTATCTCCACCCTAAGATGAGCTTATGGATCTGGTCTCTCGTAGGGCGTGGGAGTCAACAGAATCTATAGAACCTGTTCCTTGGAGGCCTAATAAGTTTATTTCTGCCCCCGTGGTCAAGTCCTTTTTGACCAAGGGAGTCCCTGTTGATGCCATGGTGGTGGCGTCAGCCACCAACTTCCGTGTCTATCCATCCTCCTAACAGAGAATCTAGGATCATGGATAGATATGGGAAACGCATGTTTAGTTCAGCGACTTTCTCACTCAGATCACTGAACTACTTGACCCATTTTACCAGACTTCAGAGAGATCTCCTTAAGGAGTTGGGAGATGCTCTTCAGGGTGCTGTAACTACAGGTGTATCCGACAAAGTTGCCACCCAGCTCGCTACCCTTAATTCGATAGTCAACTCGTCCATGCGTCTCGTATCTTAAGCAGCTGATGGTTCGAGTAGAGCTACAGGTGCAGGAATTGCTCTTCGTAGGCATGCATGGATGCGACTCTGTTCCTTTGCGGAACCCTTCAAGTCTTCCTTTATGAATACCCCGTTTGACGGCTCATCCTTGTTTGGGCCAAAGATGAAGGAGACTTTGACCAGGTGTGAGCAAGAAGGAAAGACTCTGTCTGCCGTCTGAGTCCATTTTTCCACCTCCACTCGACCCTTTCCTAAAGGTCAGAGGGGAGGAAAGATGTGGTTCCAGAAAGCCCAAGGAGCCTTTCAAAACACACGTGGAGAGCCCCCCTCCAGAGGCAGAGGAGGGGGTTACAATGGAAGACACCACCCTCGCGGCAGAGTGGGTCCACAACACCAGGGTGACAGAGATCACTTCTCTGGTCAGACCTACCAGCGCTCCTGAAGGGAGGCCCGGCTGTCCTAATTTGGAGGCAGTCGGGGGTTGCTTGTCATTGTACCGAGAAGCCTGGCTAGATATAACAAATGACATTTGGGTACAAAGTATCATTTCCAGAGGTTATTTCATACCGTTCTCCACCCAGCCTCTTCCCGTCAAAAAAATCCTGGATGTTCCACCCAGTCACAGGGGACAAGCAACAATAGAGGTACGCCGATAACTAGAAAAAAATAGTCATCCAGCCAGTCCCGGCAGACCAAACAGGATTCAGAACTTACTCAAGATTTTTTTTGGTTCCAAAGAAAACAGGGGACTGGAGACCCATCTTGGATCTCAGCAGACTCAACCAATTTGTGAGAAAGAAGAAGTTCCGAATGGTCACACTACAGTCCATACTTCCGTTTTTAGGGAAGGACAATTGGATGTGCTCGATCGATCTCAAGGATGCGTACTACCATATAAAGATGGCCAGACTATCCAGGGATCACCTGCATTTCTGGCTGGGAGCCAATCATTATCAATTCCGAGCTCTGCCCTTTCATCTCACTACAGCCCCCAGAGTGTTCACCAAGTGCATGGCAGTAGTCACGGCTCACCTGAGGTGTCTAGGATTCCAGGTGTTTCCGTATTTGGACGATTGGCTTCTTACCTCCATCACCAGGCATCAACTTCTTCAAGCGAGAGAGGCTACTCTGACACTCTGCGATCGGCTAGGCATTACAGTCAACTTTGAAAAGTCTGCCTTGTTGCCATCACAGCATATCATTTTTATACGGACAGAATTAGACACATCAACCACCACTCTTCATCTTCCACCAGAAAGGATTTGTATTCTTCGCCAACACATCATGTCCTTGATATCAAAGAACAGAGCACCAGCTGCAGAGGTATTGAAAGTACTAGGATAGATGGCAGCAGCAATCTTGGCAATCCCATTAGCAAGGATGCATATGAGAATCCTTCAATGGCTTCTATTCACGCAATAGTCTTACCAAGAACTTCCAATGAGTCACTCGATCCTGATAACTAATTCCTGCAAGAAGGATCTTCAGTGGTGGTTGACGTCTCTTCATATCACAATAGGACGTCCCTTCATGCTACCCCCTCCAGGCCACTGTGACCACGGACGCTTCCCTGATAGGGTGGGGGGGGGGGCTTTTTCAGGGAAAGACTGCCCAAGGCACATGGAAAGAAAGAATCACATCTGCATATCAATGTACTGGAGATGAGAGCAGTACTTCTAGCATTGCAATACTTTCAGGACTCTCTTCCTCTAGGGACAATTGCAATACAGACAGACAACGTGTCAGTGGTCTGGTACCTGAGTAAGCAAGGTGGGACCAAGTCTTATCCCCTTTACCAAGAAGCCCTCAGAGTATGGCAGTGGGCAGCGTCATCCCGGCGCTTTCTGTTAACAACGCACATCCCAGGCAAATCCAATGTCATAGCAGACAAACTGAGCAGGGCAATTTTATTGCACCACAAATGGTCCCTCAAACAAGAGATTGCAGACAGGATTTTCTGCAAATGAGGCCAGCCTTCCTGCGACCTGTTTGCCAGTCATATCAGCAACAAATGCAGAAGCTATTTTTCCCCAATTCCCACACCAGGTCACTCACCGAGGGGATGCTCTTGTCCACGATTGGCCCCTGGTTCTCCTCTACGCATTTCCCCCAATTCCTCTGATACCCAGATTCTTACAGAAAGCAAAGTCGCTGGGATGGACGATCATCCTCATAGCCCCTCATTGGCCTCGGCAGATTTGGTTTCCATTTCTTTACCATCACATTTGGAAGACCCATGGATCCTGGACCCAGTTCCGGACTTATTGACACATCCGTCAGGGGATCTTCATCCATCATTGCAGACACTGAAGCTAACAGCTTGGCTGCTCCAATTCCCCGCATAGCCAGGCTTTATAATCTTTCCCATGACACTAGTCAAATTTTGTTGGCTTCCCATAAACCTTCCACTAGAAAATTGTATCGTAGTAAGTGGAAGAGATTTTCCATTTGGGCTTCTTCCCATAACATTGACCCTTACCAGGTGCCATTTTACAATTCTTGACAGAAATTTTCAACAAAGGAGCAGCGGCTGCTACGGAGAGAGTACAAATAGCTGCTATATCTAATTTCCATCTAGGGATCGATGGATTGAATATTATGGCTCACCAATTGTCTAAGGTTTTTCTAAAATGTTCTTTTCACATGAGGCCTCCAGTGAAGACACCTTACTCTCCCTGGAATTTGAATTTTATATTATCTCACATCTTTCTTCCTCCTTTTGTGCCTGCATCATCTTGTGAACTAAAATTTCTATTGTGGAAAACTATCTTCCTAGTAGCCATCACTTCAGCCAGCAGAGTGTCAGAGCTCCAAGTCCTATCCATCAAGCCCCCTTATATGGTCTTCCATGCTGATAGAGTATCTCTCAGGACAAATCCATCCTTTTTGCCTAAAGTATGTTCTGAGATTAATATCAATCAAGTCATTGAGTTGCCCGTTTTCTTCCCTAATCACACCAACAAATTGGAATATATGGTGCACAAACTGGATGTTCACAGACAACTTAGATTTTATTTAGACAGAACAAAAGACATTAGAAAATCAGATCAGCTTTTTGTGTTTTTTTCTGAGGCCAGGAAAGGTAAACCAGTTGCCAAAACACCCCTGTCTAAGTGGCTGTCGGATTGTATCACTTACACATATTCTTGTCATTACATGCCCTTGTCTAGTAAGGTGAAGGCTCATTCAACCAGAGCAGTTCCTACCTCTTCAGCCTTTCAAGCCAAATTACCTATGGACAACATCTGTGCAGCAGCCACATGGTCTAAACCTCACACTTTTATAACTCATTACAAAGTGGATAAGGCCTCCAGGGACAGGGCTCCATTTGGTTCTATGGTTCTGAAGGGTGTACTTCCGTGAGCCACCCAAGATCAGGGTGCTAGGGACGCTACCCATCAGAGAAGAATGAATGGCGGGATTGAACAACCTCACATAAAGAAGTTATGTACTCACCATAACGTTCCATTTGAGTTGTTCCATCTCGCCTTCATTCTCACGTCCCTCCCTCCTTCCCCCTCCTGGCTGGCAGTTGACCTGGAGGCTGTCTCCATCCTGGTTTTTCAATGTGTCTTCATTCCTAGGCAGAATAATTATTGTACTTCTATATGGTACACAGCAAACAAGATAAACAAGCTCTGAGGTAATTCCAGCAGTACATTGTGGGATAAGGGGTTGGGTCTCGAGCTACTGGGGAACTTGAGCTTGCTAGTCGGCCGTGTCGAAGCCGAACCCATCAGTGAAGAATGAAGGCGAGATGGAACAACTCACATGGAACGTTACGGTGAGTACATAACATCTTTATTTCTAGCCATCAAGGAAACTGGAGTAACTGTGCACATTTGGGGGATTTAGACCCACTAGATGAGAAATAAGATCTAAAATGGGAGCCAGTACCCAAGGGGGCTACTTCAGAAGAGGCCACATGAAGGGAAATTACACCTGACAAGGTCAAATGGGAGCTATGAGGATGACAGCAGTTTTGCAGTGGGCTGCCTTCTAAAGAAACTTCACCAACAAAGGAATTGTGAGATACACGTACACAAGCCCCAGGGGCCAAGCATAGAGCAGGAATTCCCTGGGTGACTGTCCTGGAGGGAGAACTAGAGCACAATAACTGTTGCTCTTGGTGTTAGATGGGGAGGTGAAAAGGTCACAAAATGGAGTGCCCCAATGCCAAAAAAATCAGAGTTGCAACCCTCGGATTTAGAGACCTCTTGTGAGGTAACAGAATACTCCTGATGAAGCTGTGTGCCAGAATGTTGGATTTCCCCAGATTGTGCATTGTCACCATTAACTGCCAAAAAAAAAATCATCCATTGCTAAACTCTCATGCCCTATTGCCTGTTACAGATAAAGTTAATAACCACAGAAACAAAGAAAATAAGAATGTGTCCTTCCCTGCTTGTTCAGATACCAGATGACCAATATATTGTCTGTCTGGATCCCAATCATGAAAGGCCTGCAACACAAGGAGGACTGCTCTCATTTCCAGAACACTGATGTGAAGATGGGCCTCTGCAGTCAATCAGGTCCAATGAATTGTCATTCCTTCAAAATGCCCCACCCACCCTAAAAGGTAGGCATCAGTGTTGACTGTGGCAGAAGTAGATGGAAAAAGGAATGGTCTCCCATTGGTTACTAAAGGAGACTGCAACCACCAATGAATTAGGTTGTGACATACCCTTGTCAGTTGTACTGAATAGTCCACTGGACAGATTAGAAACCATCACTGAACAGCCAGAGTCCTCATATGACATCTGTCTAAACAAAAACAACCCTAGGGATGCAGCCGCATGACCTAAAAGTTTCAAAGTCACTTGACCTGGGCAGTTTTGAGACTGAAATCACTGACAAGGCCTAAGCACAAAGACCGGATACTCTAGACAATGGTAGCCTAGCTATCTGATTGACTGTATACACGTGACAACCTATGAACACTAAAGCTTGAGTTGGTTGAAGGCCTGACTTGGGGAAATTAATGTCTAAATAATCACACATATGGAGTAAGGTATCCCTGCCCATGATCAATGAAGCTATTCTGAGGATGATGAGGAGCCAATAGTCCAGATAGGGAAAGTCCTGAAATCTCTGCAGCGGGAGCCAGGCTGCAATCACTGCCATATATCCAGTAAACACCTGGGAGGCCAGCGGGGAGTCCAAATGGGACAGCCCTGAACTGGAAATGATTGGCCCCCAGCTAGAAGCATAGAAACCTCCTGAAGCATCTGGCTATCTAGATAGGATGGCAGGTGTCCTTGAGGTCTGTCAAGCACATCCAATCTTCCTTTCTCAGCAAATGTAAGTCTGACTGCATCGTGACCATCCAGAACTTGGTCTTTTTCACAAACTGATTCAATCTGCTTAAATCCAAAATTGGTCTGAGGCCCTCTGTTTTTTTTTGGAACTAAAAAGCATGTGGAATAGACCCCAGATTCTTGCTGGTCTGGTGGGATCTCCTGGATGACTCAGTTTGTGAGTAGTTTGTAGATCTCTGCTGCTGCTGCTGCATGCAATTTTTGATGGGGTGGAATGTCTGGAAGTTACTTTTGATGAAAGTTTGAACCTCTGAAAAGGGACTGTAGGAACCTCTGGATACAATTCTCAGTGCCCATATGTCCAAGCTCATGGCATTCCAAGCTTTTGGATTAAGAGCGAAACAACCCCTTGACTGCCTCCAGAGTAGGAAGTCAGACAACTTTTCAGGATCAAAGGAAAGGCCTGGTGGAAAATGCCCTGGGGAACCACCGATTCAGCAAGCCAACCCTCCCACACCAGCTGCATCCATGGTCCATTGTGGGATGTCAAAGCATATTCCTATGGTGGACAGCATCTTCTCACCTTGTTCAATCCTTGTAAGAGAACTCGACTCACCTACACCTAATAATACCTATAACAGCTTTGCCTTACAACCCATCCCTATGGACACAATCAAAAAACCTCTAAAAAAAATAAAACCTACAACATTGGCTGCTACCAATCTATCTTCCGACTTTCATAGGTTGCAGCCGACGCTATTGCCTACCCTGCAGCCATACTTATAAGTAGATCCATATCTGAAAACCTAGTCCCTGATATATGGAAAATATCCCACATAATCCCACTTCACAAAGGAGTTAATTCTAAAGAACTGACAAACTACCACCCAAATGCCATTCTCTCTCCCCTATCCAAAATATTAGAAAGGTGTATACACACTCAAGTCATGGAATACCTAAATACTCACAAACTTCTGTCCAATACACAACATGGATTTTGACCTTTTCATAGCACCACCACTGCCCTATTGCCTGTTACGGATAAAGTTAATAACCATAGAAACAATGGAAAATTTGTAACTGCCCTCTTTCTGGACCTCTCCAAGGCTTTCGATACCACTGCACACAAAAAACGCATTAAAGTTCTCTCCAATCTAAATCACACTGACAATACCATTGACTGGTTCCAAAGCTACCTAATCAGGTAGACAAAGTACAGTTGTGAACCTACCATAAATGTAGATGTTCGAGTGTATTCACTGTCGCAGTCATTACTCTTGGGTTATCCTGCTGGCAGGCTACCCTCAGTCATCCAGAATTCCAAAGTCTAGGTCCGGCGTCAGTTGCTGTCACCTCTTCCCTGACGTCAGTGCGCCAGGGGTATAAAAGATGCAGCCGACGCCATTTTCTTCAGTTTTTCTTGCCCCAGATGTCAGGTGCCCCCAAATTGGTAGGCTGAAAAAATATGCCAATAAATATGCATGTACAAAAATAACATTTCCTTCATCTACAAGCAAATACACCACATAGGTTGTATAGGATAGAGAAGTACAAAGTCCCAGCAAAGAAAAGGGGGATAGTGGGTGGGTAACCTGGACTGCAACAGTGAATACACTCGAACATCTACATTTATGGTAGGTACACAACTGTACTATGTTCACCGTGTTTCACTGTAGCAGTCATTACTCTTGGGTTGAATTCCAAAGCTGAGGATGGGTGGCTGGGCTAAATAGGATTAGGAGAGGCTATGAGGCTCTGCAGAACTGCAGTGGCAAAGCCTGCTCTGGATTTAGAGTTAAGAGGTAAGTGGTAGTGCTTTGTGAAAGTGTGCACTGAACTCCAAGTTGCAGCCTCTAAGATGTCTTTGGTTGGTACTTCTCTGAGGAAGGCTGCTGAAGTGGCTGCTGCTCTGGTAGAATGAGGCCTAATGCCCTTAGGCACTGGTTTGCCATGCTGAAAATAGCAGAAATGGATGCAATGGCCTATCCATTTAGAAATTGTCTGTTTTGAGCCTTTCCTTGTGATCCTGCAGCATATGACACTAAAAGTTGCTCAGTCTTTCTGAAAGCTTTAGTTCTGTCCAAGTAGAACCGTAACTGCCGGTGTATGTCCAAAGAATGCAGAATTTTCTCACCCTTGATCTGTGGATTTGGATAAAAGGTAGGCAAGTGAATGGTTTGGTTGAGGGCCACACTGGATACCACCTTAGGCATAAATGTTGGGTTTGTCCTCAGAGAAACCCTGTCTGGATGAAAAATGATAAAAGGTTCCACAGCCATGAGTGCTTGTAACTCCGAGACTCGTCTTGCAGAGGTTATTGCTAGGAGCAGAGCTGTTTTCCAGGATAAGAATTTTATATCCGCTGTTGAGGCTGGCTCGAAAGAAGGCAGTGTGAGTTTTTTCCAAAACATAACTGAGGTCCCATGCCGGAATTGGTGCTCCCCTTGGAGGCCTAATGTTTTTGGCCCCTCTGAGGAACTGCCTTATTAAAGGATGAGAAAAGATAGGTGGTTCCGTATTGTAATGGGCTAAAATAGCAGAGGCATGAATCTTAATTGATGAGAAAGAAAGGGCTTTGTTCAGCATCTTGGTTAGGTATTGTAAAATCTGAGGGATATTTGGTACACACATGTCAATGCCTTGTTCCTGGTTCCAAGCACAGAATCTCTTCCATTTTTCTGCATAAGATTTTCTGGTACTGGGCCTCCTGGCCTCCAAGATAACATCCAAAACAGCTTTTGAAAGAAGAGTGTTCTGAATGGCTACATTATCCGCCATGCTGCCAGATTTAAGGTCCTGAGTTAGCTGTGCAGAATCCAATTGTTTTGTTGGGTCAGCAAGTGAGAAGTTTGAGGCAATATCCATGCTGGGCCTTGAGACAAGCTATTTAGGATTGGGTACCAGTGCTGGCGTGGCCAGTCTGGTGCAATCAGTATCATTTTTGGCTTCTCTTGTCTGACCTTTAGGAGTACCCTGGGAAGGAGAGGCAGTGGAGGAAAGGCATATACTGTTAGATTTTTCCAGCTGAAGGATAGGGCGTCCACTCTCCATGCTTGCTTGTGATAAATCCTTGTGCAAAATCTCTGCAATTGGCAGTTGTGAGGGGAGGCAAATAGATCTATGTCTCGGCATCTCCATTTCCTTGTTATTATGCTGAAGACTTGTGGATCCAGTTTCCATTCATGGGGATCCATGAGGTTTCTGCTAAGTTCGTCTGCCAGAGTATTTGTTTTTCCTGGCAGGAATTGTGCTTGCAGGTGAACTTAATAAGTCAATGCTGTGTCCCATAAGGTCATTGCTTGTCTGCAGAGGTGGTAGGAATGTGTACCTCCCTACTTGTTTATGTACCACATGACTGTAGTATTGTCTGTCTTTATCAGTAGTTGTCCTGGATGAAGTAGATCCTTGAAAGCTGTCAGGGGATTTTGAACAGCTATCTCTTTTTGATTGATGTGAAGATGCATCTGGTTTGCAGGCCATCTGCCCTGAATATATTTTCCTGCCATATGGCCCCCCCAGGCATAATCTGATGCATCCGTTGTCAGTGTCTGTCTGGCTGTGGGTAAACTGAATGGCAGACCCTGTTGTGGTGACAGGCCTCTGCCCACCATCGAAACTCCTGTTGCAGGCAGGGAATGAGTATAATTACTGTCTCCAGGCTGTGGCAATGCTGGGTCCAAACACTTTTTAGATACCATTGTAGTTTGCTCATATGCAGTCTGGCATATGGAATTAGTAGAATGCAGGATGCCATGAAACACAAGGCCTGCAGGATTTTCCTTGCAGATAAGTGGGTCTTTGTTGCCAATTTTTTGAAGTAAGAAGTCAGCTGTTTTTGTTTGTCTGGTGTGAGATAAGCCATCTGGGCAGTTGTATTTAAGCTTGCACCTAGGAATATTATCTCGAGAGGGCACTAGTTTTGATTTCTTTTCGTTTACTGTGTACCCTAGGCCAATTAGTAATCTTTTTACAAACACCAGATGCTTTAGAAGAATGTGTTTGTTCTCTGCTTGAATTAGGCAGTCATCCAAGTAGGGATATATTTGAATTCCTCTTTGTCTGCAAAATGCAATTACTAGTGCCAGGCATTTTGTGAAGACCCTGGGCACAGTAGATGAGCCAAAGGGCAGTGCAGAGAATTGGTAGTGCATAGAGCCAGCTATGAATCTGAGGTATCTTCTGCAAGATTGTCTGATTGGGACATCCAGGTATGCCTCTTTTAGGTCCAAAGTTACGTGCCAAGCCTTCTTGCCCAGCATGGGCAGTAGCTGCTGTAGAGTCAACATCTTGAATTTTGGAACTTCCAGAAACGTACTTAGTATAGACAGGTCCAGTACTGGTCTCCCAGTTTTGTCCTTCCTGGGCACTAGGAAAAGCCTGGAGTAAAATCCTTGCCCCTGCTCTTGTTGTGGTACTTGTTGAATGGCCCTCATGTCCAGGAGGGCTGTAATTTGTTTTTGTGCCTCTGCCCATTGATTGTGTGGCAGGTCTGGCATACCTTTTGACCTTGGCAGGGTGTGAAAATGGAACCTGTAGCCTTGAGACACTATGTTCAAGACCCATTTGTCTTGGGTAACCATTTGCCAGTTTGATGAAAAAAGTGCTAGTTTTCCCCCTAAGGGGGCTGCCAAAAGAAAAGTGCTTGGATCTGGCAGAGGAAAGTCATTGGGATGGTTTCCTTTAAGGTTGTGATTTGTCTTCTCCGCTTTTGGAGGTAGGAGCATCCCATTGTTTAGGCCTGTATGAGCCTTGGGGCTGAGATCTGCCTCTGGGACGCCTGTATCTGCCTCTTTGTGGTCTGTCTGACACTGGAAAGGACCAATTTTTATAAGGCCAGTTCTTGGGTGACTGTACCTGTAAGAAATCCTTAACTGTCTGCATGGATTTTGCATTATCCTCCATTTTTTTCAACACCTCTTCTGCTTTAGTACCAAACAAAGTATCATGATGTAATGGAGCATCTAATAATTTTGCTTTAACATGATCAGGCAGATTCTGTTCCTTTAACCAAGCATGCCTTCTAATAAAAGAACCTGTAACAGAGGCCCTCCAAGAGGCCTCCAGTGAATCATAACCACATTGCAAAGTATGCTTTCCCACTTGTTCAGCTGCATGCAATAAATCCTGCATTTCCTTGTTCTCTGAACATTCAGTATTTGTCAACAATTTCTGTTTAAGCAGTGACATTAAATATTGCTGATATTTAAGCATATGAAACTGACAATTTAAAGCCCTTACAGCCACGGTAGCAGAAGTGTAAACTTTTTTCCCCTATCTGTGTACAGCCCTAGAATCCCTATCAGAGGGGACAGGGTTTTTGCAGTGGAAGCTTTGACCCCTTTGGGACCCTGAGATATAGTTTATGGGTCAGCAGCAGGGTTTTTATACAGGAATTTATGAGAATCCGGGACCCTGTAGTATCTGTCTGGCTTAGCAGGTGCAGTGGGTAAAGAGTCAGGGGACAGGCCGGACTCTGAAAATACATAATCTACAATGTCTAGAACAGGTGGAATAGCAAGGGGTCTGTGCTGAGGAAGTAGCAGAAAGTCTCTGAGCCTTTTCTTAGATTCAGAATAATCTTGGTTCTCCCAGTGGAAATGCTCCCTCATGGTATGCAGGGTTTCCCCAATAGAATAATCCTCAGGAGGAGAGGCTGAAGGAATGGATTCTTCAGCATCAGAATCCTCATAGGGAAGCATGGAATAATCCTGTTCAGAAGAGGAATCAGAGGAAGTAGAAACCTGATCAGAAGAATCGTACTCTGTGTCTCTTGCCTAGGCCTCTTATCAGGAGGGGGATGGGAACCCCTGATCACAGTAATTAGGTCTTCGGCCATTTTGAGCATCTAATTTTTAGGCATGGAAGTCTGAGTAGGAGAATGCTGTACTTGTTTCTTTGTCTTTAGAGCTGCTTTAGTCTTTGTCTTTGAAGCTGAAGGTGGCTTAACATATAGTTGTGTAGGTCTGAAGACACCCTCAGAAGCCGATGCCTGCTCAGTGGCTCCGGACCCATCTGAGGGAATGATTTCCAAGTGTCCAATACCTTGAGTATCCAGAGGCCCAGTCGGCTCCACGTGGGAGTCAGAAGTGGTCTGTGGCTCTGAGGTAGCGGGTGCCAGGGGCTGCAAAAGTGCCTCACTGAGAACTGGCAAACCGGCAGCTGCCCTAGCGGAGGCCTCGTCATCGGCTTTGGACCTCGGATGCCTATCCTTTTCCTTGTCCTTGCATTTTCTCTAAACTCCGGTTGTCAGCTGTTGCAATGGCATTATATAATTAAATCTTCGGCCAAAGTAATGAAATGCAAAATCGAACCGACGCTTAATAGTGCGTTGGTTAAATCTAGCACAAAACCGACAGCTAGCAACATTGTGATCAGGGCCTAGGCAAAGAATACAGTAAGAGTGAAAATCCTTATGAGGTATTTGCTTCCCACAAGAAATACAATTGTTAACTTTTTCTGACATCGGTCTGGAGCAAGAAAAAAGTTTCCCCAACGCGGTACTTAGCTTTAATGAAGACTTCGGTTCTGAATTCGGATTTGAAAATCTCAGGAGTCGGCCGACCAGCACTTGTGAACTGCTTTTGCTTCGGGCACCGCGCGGCAAGAAATACGGAAGAAAATGGAATCGGCTGCATCTTTTATACCCCTGGTGCACTGACGTCAGGGAAGAGGCGACAGAAACCGACGCCGGACCTAGACTTTGGAATTCTGGCCGACTGAGGGTAGCCTGCCAGCAGGATAACCCAAGAGTAATGACTGCAATAGTGAAACACGATGAACATCAAGCAGTGCAGTGGCAGAAAGACCTCTCTCCCCTACCCCCAATTACAACAGGTGTTCCCCAAGGTTCCATCCTTGGGGCCCTACTACTATCTGTTTCCACAAATGACCTCCACATGTCTACACTACATGCTACTGTTATACAATATGCAGATGATTCTACTTTATTATGTGCTGCTTCTTCCCTTCATGATCTTCATTTACTAACACAAGCTTCATTTCTCTCTGTCGAATCTTGGCTCTCTAACTCACAGCTTATTCTAAACCCTAACAAAACTAAACTGCTGCTCTTCCATCCCTACCAGATACACCCCCCCCCATTCAACATCATATCTAAAAATGGCGCCATAATCTCTCCTGTCACCCACACTAAATTACTTGGGGTAGAAATTGATTGTAATTTAATGATAAAGTCCACAAAGAATTGAGTGTCCTATACAGAAACAAGCAACTTCTTACAAGCTCTACCAAAGAAATAATTGCACGCACACATATCCTCTCAACACTTTCCTACGCTTCTCTAATTCTTACTAATCTAAGAAAAACTGACATTGCAAAAGCTGATTCATGCTAAACTAAAATTGCTGGATTTGCCACAAATACTCCTTATAGGTCCCACCACTGCATAGCTCTAAAGCAACTCAAATTGCTAGAACTACCACAGCTCCTCTTCTAAAATCAATTTAGTCTAGCCATTAAAATTCTATACCATCCTCAAAAAAAACTGCTCTAAAAAAACTAATACATCTCTACACCAGTAATAGACTGCTATGCTCCAATAATAAATTTCTCTTGGACATAACTAAAGCCAATAATACAGCAGATGACTCCCTGCACTCAAACGTTATAAGTAAAAAGTAGAATTCTTTACCTCCTAACTTAATTAACATAACCTCAATCACACAATTCAAAAAATCTCTAAAAGCTCACCTCACCAATACATCACTCTGTTCTTGTGCTACGCCTGATTAGCTCTAGGCATTAGAACAGCAATTTCATCCATGCGTTCCTCTACTACATCTACACATTTTGCCTGTTGGTGTAAGTACCAAAGTCCTAAGATCTAGGATACGCAAGATTGACTATCCTCCTTGCATCTCCAGTATTCTAGGTTCCTTCCCTTCCTGAAATACATCTGTCTATTATATATTACCATCGACAGCACTTTTATTCTTGTAAAGCATCCTTTTCGTTGATGTTTTTAAAAAAGGGGAAAACTTTATATACTTTGCTTCTATGTATGCTGTTTTCTGTAAATGCCAAAACATTATATACTTGCTTCTATATATGCTTATCAACATTGTCATTACTGTAACAATTTTTGATTCATCTATAATTCTTGTTATGAATGTCCTGTTGTAACTAGTATTGTTCATAATCATGGTGCATTTCTCCCCGAGCCTCCGCTGGTAAATGACTTGTGTCCAGTTGGACTTTCCCGGTAATCAAATGTAAAATAAATAAATGGACTTTTGGCCCTTTTGGGGATAAACTCTTGGCTAGGCTTGTAAGGGCCCCAGGGCCATTAGCCTAATAACTTCCTATGATCCTATGAAAAAGAGAAACAACATCAAAAAGGGGCATTGACAAAGGACACCTTGATGCAGCCTGAAAAGATACATAAACACATCCAAGCATGATGCTGCATGGCAATGGCAGAGCCAGCTGTTCAGGATGCTCCCATCGGCTGCGGTCGAAATGAGCCTCATGAACACATTAGTGATAGAAAGCAGACTAGATAACAGAGTCTCCAGTGACTTTTGAGTCTCTGGGGATTCCTGAGTCTCAACAGTCCTTGACAATTCAGACAACAATTGCATGAAAGGCTTGTGAAGTAAAACAAATAATTAAATGCTCCCAGAGTAAAAGTGGCCAAATCATAGCAGTGCTTTCCCAAATTATGCAAAGCCTGAGACTCCCTGCATGGGGGATAGACTGAGGAGTTCTCCTCAGAAATCTCCTTCCTGGTGGCCGCTGCCACCAGACTAGCAAATGTGTCTGGGTCCTTACTTCAATGCGGCCCATCTCAGGGGAAGCAAGAATCTTGTCTAGTTTCTTGGGAATCATCTCCACCATGTCAGGTTCCTTCCACATCCTCTGGGACACTAGGTCTACAACAGTTTCTGGGGGCTAACAACCCAAGGTGTGGATGGGCCTACACTGAAGGCCTTCAAGAATACTGATTCCTACTACGAAGGGTATTTGGTGATCCAGCCTCCACACTGGTAAAGCAGCTCCAACAAATCGTCAAAAGAGGCGTTATCACAGGGAGACTTATGGGTCCCCTCTCTTTCCTCAAGGTCAGTATCTTCCATGGGCGAGTCTTCCAGGGAGTCCAGGTGTTTTTTTTTTATATGCTCTCTTCCCTTAAAACACCCACTCCAATGAAGCCAAGTGGGAAGGGGAAGAGGCAGAAAGCCCCGCCAGTGGGGCAGTATGGACACCCACCAATACAGGCTGTCCCGGAGCAGACTGATGACTGGTTGCAGGCACAGATGAAAAACAGGGAGGGATACCAGCCAGTGAAACGTCTCGAGTACAGAGCATCCTCTCTACAACATTGAAGGGTGGTGCAGAAGCTGACTTCTTGGAACGGACTGCCCGGCACCCAAAGGAATCAAAGACAGCTATAAAACAGACAGAGATACCCCTAGCCACAACATTGAGACTGGAGCCAGGTTGCCCAAAGCTGAAGCCCAAAGTGAGACAAACAATTGTGACATGAAAAACCCCACTTTGACACCACAGATCTGAGGTCCTCACAGCCCCAAAGTAGTTAGAGGTGAACCAAACAAGGAATGGGTTGGAGCCGAAGATGGACAAACCACTGGACCCATCCCCAAGGGTGGGAACACCACCAAGCTTGAAAACCTCGGATGCAAAGGGACAGAGGAAGGAAGCCAAGCAGACAAAGCCAAGGGGCCTGGGATCTGGCCTGGACCTGAAGGAATAAGTCCCAATTGCATCTGTGCCTACGAAACAGACCTCATCAGATGTTCCAAATCAGAGGTTTTAATGCTAGCCATTGACATCAATGACAGGATGGATGATGCCACCAACGGGGGGGGGGGTGGATGGCCTTCTGGAGCAGAAAGAACCCGTTAGTCAGATCCGGGCTGGACAGGCTTGGAACTGTATCAGGGAAGGAAAAGACTCTGGCGATGGCTCTGGTGGTGTAGAAGGGGAGAAGGGGGAAATTTCTCTACCAGATGGGCTCTCTTTAAGCCAAAAAGGACTAAGAAGACTCTGCGCCGGAGCCAAAGCCTTACTGGTTGTCAGCACTGAAGGTGATCGACTCTGAGGAATCGGATCTGATGTGAGTGCCAGGGCAACTGGGGAATCCGAAGGTCATAAGATCTTCATATCTGACAACCCCAAAGGAGAAGGACCAGGGACAGATGAAGAAGAGGATCTCTTTCAATCCACTTTCAAAGACTTGGAGTCTCAAGGATGAAGGTTCTTGGATCAAGCCTTTGAAGCTAAGGGAGAAGCACCTGAAGGCTTACAGGGGAGTAGTCCTTTGAGGACCAACTTGGCCCTGAATTTGTTAATTGCTCTGGACCTGAAACCCTCACAAACAGAACACGTGGAGGCCAGGTATCTAAACCAATATATACACTTAAGGTATGCATCCTGTGATGGCTGCTTGTGTCCACAGACCACACATTTCTTAAAACCTTTATCCATAGTGAAACAGCAGTAACCACCAAAAATACAAAAACAATACACTCAACTCACTAATTAAAGAAATCTAGACACTCCAGAAAAAAAACAAGGAGACAGGCTTAAAAAGGTCAGGAAAACATTAACAGAAAAACAAGATCAAGTAACACACAGCTACAAAACCTACCTATCTAGCTACCTAACTACCTAGCACACACACAAACTGTCCTAACACTTAATACAAAGTAAGGGAATAGATATGAGGAAAAAATGTGCTAAACTAGTGATACCACAAAGGATACACAAAGCAAAGCCAAGACCAAGCTGCTGACCTGGATGGTGGCAAACTACATCTGAGGTTTAGAGTGAGGAGCGAGTGTCTGTGGGTAACAGAGGCAGAGCCAAGTGAGTAGAAGACTTTGGAATTGGCTGGTGTCAGATCCGAGTCAAAATCCAAGTCCCATAGGATGAAGCCAGATGGAGCAAACAACTTCAGATCCATATTATATTCACATACCCATATTTCTGCAGGAATAGAATATAATGGAACTTAGACCTATATCTTACAATTGGTCCATAAATATAAAAGGCAACATCATAAATACTATCTGGCATGTAGTGTGCAGAATTCTTTCTCCCACATTTTTCGGCTCTGGAAAGAAAACAATGAGATGAATAGCTTTATCTAATGTAAACTCTGAAACGACCTATGGCATAAAAAAGTATTTATTCACAAAGTTACCCAATCTTTGTTAAAAAAAAAAAAAAATAGGGATGACTCACCATTAGAGCCTGCAACTTGGATATTCTTGCTGAAGTCAAATCAACAAGTAGCACTGCTTTCCAAGATAAGAACTTCATATTAGCCTAATGAACTGGTTAAAAATACCGTAAGCTTTCCCATACAAAATTAAGATCCCAAGAAGTAACCACCTGCCTTCCTGGTGGATGAATATGTAAAACCCCTTTCAAAAACTGCTTGACTTCAGATAGGGTAGAAAGGGGGATCTAAGGGCAAATAAGAAAATATGACCAAAAGATAAATCTTAATAGAACAGTAAGAGAAGTCACGTCTAAAACTGATGAGTCACAATTTCCACTTTAGCATGAGATAAAGGGTCTCTCACCATGTTTGCTATGCAATCAACACAATTAATTAATGGGCTTGAATTTTTCACCTGTGTTAGTAATGGTTGTATCCAAATAGTTGATATTCTGCCTACTATAATTAAAAGTAAACCTTAAAAAGTCAACCAGAAAGGTGGTGATATTAAAACACTTTTGGAAGTTAGAAATTTCAAGTGGCAGATTAAACTGTATGCCAACTAGCCCCCCTGATATTAACGATTCTATTAATTTGGGTCCAGTTTTAAAAATGAGGTCAAATAATTTTAAATAAATCTTTGATCTGATGTTGTTGATCTTCGTTCATTCCTTACTGGTTTCTCATCCCCTTTGGTTGACACGAACTTGATATTTAGCCAGCTCAGTTCAGAGGACGGAACCGATAACCCATCAGTACTGAATAAATGAAGATCAACAACACAGATGGAACATTATGGCAAGACATAACTTATTTTTTAAGTTGCATTTTATACTTTGTTCAATGTTTTAATGCCTAAAATGGCCCTTTAAAAGTTTGTATTGATGTGAACTTGTTTAAATTACTTGCATGAACCTATTGGCTAATTTTAATTAATTGTGTTGATTGTTATAGGTATAAATGGTGCCTTCTGTGGAAGGTTGGGCGCCGGGCTGGCAACTTGACACTGTAAAACTCCACTGCCAATCATGAGCGGACAGGTGATCCGCTGTGGCGACCCCTAACCGGGAAAAGCCAAAACAAGAAGAAGAAGATTAACATGTTCCTTAAAAGTGGGCCATGTTTAACCATTATACCCCATACATGCACTAAAAGACTCCTAATTTTAGTAAACAGGACTCTGGGAATGAGTTAAGGGAACAGACCCAACACAGGATGTCCCCACAAAAAAGATCTGGTACCTTCCCATGTGATTTCAAACCCCAAGGACTTAGGAAATCTGGCCACCATAAAAGCAAGATTATCTGTTTACTTTGCTGTGTTCCAGTTCTAAAAGTTATTTAAAAACCTTTGTATTATCCTAATAAATGTGGATCAAGGAAACCTTTTAACAGGTGGTCACTGGGCATTTACTTAGAATCTACTGCCGTTTTTATTAGCTATTTTTTGGACTTCATACTTTTAACCCTTACATCTTACACGGGATTAAGTTTATTCCATTCACTGCCTATCCTGATTTGTTTTTTTCAGTTAGTACAGGGTTTGGATAAGCAGCACTGGGGTTTGCTCCACTACAGATGATGTGTGAAATGTCTGATTCTGTTTCCAATGAAAGAAAGAAATGGAAAGAGAGATTCTGGGGGAGATTTAAAGGCTTGCCAAAGTGGAAAGGGAGGAGTCACCAACTGCAGTCATTTAGACTAGTTGGACTTATTGGCTTCTGGAAGGCTTCCCCTATCTTTATGGAATCCCCTTAGCATTGTTTTATAAAAAACATTCTAAGGTAGGTGTGTAACCATTTCAAACCTGGATAAGCAAGTCTAAAAAAATCTGCGACACCATCAATTCATTTTCCCCCTCCCATCACACTTTTTAAGGACCTCAAAAGCAGATTGTCACAACACAACTCCATAGCCAAAGGACAATTCAAAATTTCAGCTTTAACATCCTTAGGTAAATTTTGAGAGTTTACACGTGCATGCCTGCTCATAACAGTTCCAAATAGATGCTCTGGAAGAGGCATCATCTGAATTATAACCACACTTCAAAGAATATTTAGTCACTTAAGACATAAAAGCAATAAGTGTATTCAAAGAAGATTTTTCCTCAGAATATGGAAAAGTAACTATAATGTTATTCATGTTCCCAAATGATGCAAGCAAAAACTTTTAACATGTGAACTTGACAATTAAGAATTGTAAAAATAAGTGTAGGAAAAGTATATACATTCCCCAAATCTATAAAATGCTTTCCCATCCTTGGGCAGGGATTAGCATTTACCAAATGTTTATCTGCAACAGCATTTGTTAAGGAAATCATTGTAGGATCAGATCTGGAATTAGAAAATGAAAAAAATGTCAGAAACAGGAAACTTATATAATCTATATGCCATCTTAAGGGCTGCAGACTGTCTGTTAGGTCCTGTTACAGGCTATCATAAAAAACATCCTCCAAGCTAGAAATGCAGGAAGAACAGAAGTGGGTTAAGGAAATTCCACTTCTAATAACTCATATTAGTCTTTTCAAAGACACCAAAATGTGATTCCTGCTGAAATAACTGGTTCATCCATGAGAAGGTTTCAGAAAAATTAAATGCTTCCAAGGTACCATCAGAAAAAACACTTTCCTCAGAATTAGAATCAGTAACGTGAAGAGAAAATAACAGATGTCCCCACAAAATCATCTCCCTGTACATTATGAAATGCAGTAGAATGGCAGGAGGAACAGCACGAAGTGAATCCACTGGAGTCAGGAAATAGCGTATAAAAATATTTAATTTCCGCTTTCATCAAACGACTTCATCAGAATACATTTAGTGAAAAAAACCTTACCTTAAATACACATTGCTTAACAATTAATTAACCTAATTAACAACTAATTAAATAAAAAACAAATAAAAATACGAAATTCAGAAGTTAAAAAAAGCAGATAAATCAATCCCTTTAGAAATAGCTAATTTACGATATTTAAAAAAACATTTCAAATTAATGGTTTCATTTAACCCTGGCAAAATGTCAGATTTTAATCTAATCTGCCAAAGTGTCTCTCTTTGTTCTAGGTAATTTTTAAAATCACCAGCCCTCTTATCTGATTTACAAACTTCTAGAACAGAAAATAAAAATTTTTTAAAATGTCAAAATTACAACGAGATGTTGTTTCATATAACAATAAGACTGCCTACAACAATTTTGCTTTAAACCATCGTAATAATAACAACCAAAGGCAAGACACTAACTTTGCGAATAGGCGCACATACAGCGCTGCTGTTTCCACGTTTAATGCTGGCATTTCTGACAATGTTGTTAAAACCTACAGTGGAGTTAATAAGGATGCTAACTCTGCTGTTTCGCTCATTGTGCCTTCCCCACCAGTTGATCATGGTTTGTTTGATAACCACAAAGACAGTGGTACTACCAATAAAGAACAGCAGGAATTTGCTGTCAACAGCTCTATACATAAACTTGATAAAGATAAAGACAGAGTTTGTAAAAGTAAATTAAGTACCACTTCCATTGGTTCATCTGCAAATCGGAAAAATCAGTCAGTTAATAACATCAAGAGTTCTGTATTAACCAGAAGTCGGACTTTTTTGGGGTCCAACTCGTCGGGGGACGAAGCTTAACTGAACAAATGGACAGTTTTAGCATTATCAATCTAACAAAGCATGTTTTCTCAGATACTGAGATTACAGTTTTAAAATATGGGTTGAATTTCATTCCCAACAGTAGAGCCAATTATGGTAAAACCATTGTTGACATCAAAAAATATACAAGGAAGCTGAATTTGTCATATTTGATGTATGATTTGCCAGACATTAGTAATGTTTTAAGTAAGCCTTCCAGCTATACACCTAGACTGCATCATACAATTAAAGTCTTTGAAGACTTATGTATTGAAGAGGTTGACAAATTGCTAAAGTCTAAAAATTATGTTCATGACAATTTAAATAATGAGGAAAGGAAAGCTTTAAATAACTTAAAAAGTTTAAGCGAACAATTTAGATTTATGAAAAGTGACAAAGGTTCAAATATAGTTATTATGGATCAAGAAGCCTATAACTTTAAGATGTTAAAAATACTAAATAATACTCTTGAATATGAACAGGTTGCTTTTTATGATATTCTAAAATGTTTTCGGCTGATGCATTCTCATTAATATGACGCACTAATGTCAGGGGAAATCAGTTTTGATCTATATGAATTTTGTGTTGTGCAACATCCGAAAATAGGGGTCATTTTTGGGATCCCAAAAACACAGAAGGACTTTTTAAACCCCCCATTTAGACCTATAGTTTCTTCTCCTCATTCCATTACAGAGGGAGTTTCTCTCGTTATAGATGCTGTCTTGGGGCCACTATTAAATAATGAACCATCTTTTGTTAGGGACTCTTGGCACTTTTTGGAGAAACTGAGAAATTTCTCAGAGATGGGGATTTTCGATCCAGATAAACATGTCCTGTTCACTATGGATGTTATTTCCTTATATACCTGCATTCCGCATGAAGAAGGTGTGGAAGCTATACGTAGTTTTCTGGTTAAAAAGAAATATTTCAATAACGCTGTCATATCTATGATTTGCAGGCTGCTAGAGATTATCTTAGAAAATAATTTTTTTCTGTTCAACAACAGGTACTACAAACAAAAACGAGGTGTCGCCATGGGTTCTCCGGCGGCACCTGCATATGCAAATTTAGTCATGGCATGGTGGGAGCTTGAATTAATTCCCATTTTGATGAACAAATTCAACATCAGCTTTTTTTGTAGATACATTGATGATTTAATTTTCATTATTGACGGAAGTCTTGATACAGTGGAAGCCTTTATTTTGGAAGTTAATTCTTCACCAGGTTATCTGAAATTTACTAAAGGTGATGCAGGTTTGGCGGTTAATTTTCTCGACATTAATTTATGGTGGGACAGTATAGATCATAGATTCCACAGTAAAATTTACAGGAAAGAAACTTTTACTAATGGATACTTGCACTATTCAAGTGGACACCCAAAACATGTTATCAAAAATATCCCAAGAGGACAATATATTAGGGCTAGTCGGATGACCACAAGAGAACATGATTTAATACAGGAATTCCAATTTATTGCCTCCATGTTTATGGAAAGAGGTTATGATATAAATTTATTAATTGATAGTGGTAATGAGGTGTTTGATAAATGTTTAACTCATTTTCCTGCTATTTTGAACCAACATATGAGTATTAAAAATGTTCACAATGAATGTTTACATAATAAAAGTAATTTTGATGTTATTTGTTCACTTGAAATGAACAGTGACTCCAATCACATCAGGGCTGTACTTGAAAGGAACTGGAGGGTTCTTCAAGGAAATTCTGACATTGTTAGGGCTGTGGGAACTAAATCTAGTTTTGTGTTTCATAAAAACAATAATCTCAAAAAAATATTAGAATGTCATTCTCAAGATGATGAATCCACAGTGAGAAGAAAGAAAGGCATGTTTTGTTGCCATCAATGTAAAATATGTAGATATATTTCTGAAGGGCCTTATATTTCTATAATTACTTCAAACAAAATCTTAGAAGTTCCTGATTTTGTAAATTGCAACAGCTGTGGAGTTGTATACATTAGTATGTGCAGTGTATGTCCTGCATTTTATGTAGGAATGACCACTAGAAGTTTGGGTACACGCATAAAAGAACATCTTTACGGAATTAAAAGTAAAGATCAGAACAATGCCTTATATAAACATTCTGTGGTCCGTCCTTTTTTTAAAAAAAATATATTTTCTGTTCTAGAAGTTTGTAAATCAGATAAAAGGGCTGGTGATTTTAAAAATTACCTAGAACGAAGAGAGACACTTTGGCAGATTAGATTAAAATCTGACATTTTGCCAGGGTTAAATGAAACCATTAATTTGAAATGTTTTTTAAAATATCGTAAATTAGCTATTTCTAAAGGGATTGATTTATCTGCTTTTTTTAACTTCTGAATTTCGTATTTTTATTTGTTTTTTTATTTAATTAGTTGTTAATTAGGTTAATTGATTGTTAAGCAATGTGTATTTAAGGTAAGGTTTTTTCACTAAATGTATTCTGATGAAGTCGTTTGATGAAAGCGGAAATTAAATATTTTTATACGCTATTTCCTGACTACAGTGGATTCACTTTGTGCTGTTCCTCCTGCCATTCTACTGCATTTCCTTGTGTTTCAGTGGCTTTTTGTATTTATTTCCCTGTACATTATACTGGGAATCTTCAGAAAACAAACAATTCCTTTTTCTTTTATCAATAAAACCAGAATGAGAGGGATCAAAAGCCTGAGCTAAACTCAATAAATCATTCCTGTCTAAATTATCTGAGACGGGGAAAGGCAAATATTTAACTTTTTGCTTCTGCTTAATAGGAATTCCACAGAAGCAGACCAACTCCTGTCAGACACATCACTAAAGGGAGCAGGTATGCCGGTCCAGCTAGATACAGAAACATTCCCTACCCCTTCCTCTGATACCAACAACAGTGGTGCTCCCATACCCTGTGAGGAAACTCCAACAGCCACAGAGGATGCATCTAATCCTGGTTCACACTGGCTGAAAGGAAAATACCTCAGGAAACCAAGGAAGTGGTCTAAGGAGCCAGAAATTACCACAGCAGTCACCTGTATGTGGCTGAGTCAAAGTGGTAGCATGCAGAAAGGGCAAAGAATGTGTGGAAATCTTCTTTTTGTGGCAGGAGGAAGGAAAAACACAGAAACTGGTTATTCCATAACCAATAATTAATGTTGAAGTCCAGGTATCACTGACAGCAGCAGTTAGTAAAAGAGACGAGTATCAAAAAGTAGTGGTTTCCACAAAAAAAAATAATAATTGAAAAGTACAACATACGCTTATGTCACCCCTAAATAGTTTCATAAATGTTTTACCACAAAAAACAAAATTAACCTACACTTTTTAAAAAGTTTTTACATAAAAGTAAAACCACAACCACAGACTTTGAATGACTGAAATGTCAGGTGACAGTTCATTAAACATAAAATTCCTAGCAATAAATAATATATTTCATAGAAACAAAAATGTTTCTTTCATAACATGTGTAAGTTTTGTTTTCTCCCAAAGGTAACTAAACTGTAGTGGACCTTTGGTCCCTGAAAGCCTACATGAGAAGCAATATTCAGTGGCAGGCAAGCTCTGAAGGGCTTGGTGCTCACAATGTTGATTTCATGCAGCATTGCTCCAGCAGTCAATGGTCTGGGCACATGGAAGAGACCCTGAAGCTTTAGAAGCTGACTGGCTGTTATACCTCACACAGGATAAAACCCATATAGCCAAGGCTAGTGCAATAGTGATGAAATGATGAGCATCAACTAATATGTTTGCTTTAAAATGTGTACGATTTAGAATGCCTGCCAGAGGAAAACATGTTGCACTTGCAGGTCAAATTAAATGCTTGAAAGTCTCCTGGTTTGAAAAAGAACTTTTTAAGTGCATGCAGACCTTTATAGTGATGTAAAAATGTATTTAATCTCACTGAACAAGCTTATCATAAGCAGTATATATTTTGATATATTTTGTTTTAGGGTGGCCATGGTGGTGCAGTGGTTAGCGTTGCCGCCTCACAGCAAGAGGTTCTCCGGTTTGATCCACAGCTGGGGTGCCTTCTGTATGGAGTCTTCATGTCCTCCCTGTGGTCGCGTGGGTTTCCTCCAGGTGCTCTGGTTTCCTCCCACATCCCAAAGAAATGCTGTAGGTGGATTGGACACTTTAAAGTGGCCCTAGGCATGAGTGCGTGTGACTTCTGTGGAAGGTTGGCTGCTAGGCTGGCACCTTGACACCGTAAAACTCCACTGCCAATCATGAGTGGACAGGTGATCCACTGTGGCAACACCTAACTGGGAAAAAGTCGAAAGAAGAAGAATTTTGATATATTTTGTTTTAATGTTTGAAGTTTAACTGTTGCTGCAAATGCATTGGCTGTCCTCCTACATCTTATGCATAGGTTTAGTCATGATCCTGAGTATGCAATTTATGGCCAACAAAACACTGTTGTCATTATATTCTATCCAAGAAGAACAGTTTGCACAACAGCCAATGTTTAAATAAGATTGCAAGTTCCAAGTCTCATTCAAGCTTTGAAAGATGTCCTAAATGTTGCAGACCCTTATTTCATTCATTTTTCCAGTGACTTGCATTATTCTTGTTAAAACTGCAGACCGATCTAGTTATTAGAATCCTTCTTCTTGCACAGGAACAGGACATGATCAGCCATTCAAAGTCCTATCATGTGAAGTAAACACTACAGATTAGTTGATCAGGGCAACCAATTTCAGTGCTCACCTGAGATGTGAATGGAACTTCCATTCCCAATCTTCAAGGATGTTCTTTTATTCTCTTGTGCCTGCATTTTGCTGGAAGGACACAAGATACATTGATGGACAGTATGAAAAGTACACACTGCCCATCGCTTTTTGGTAGCTGCAAGATGAAATGCATTATTATGGCATTATTTGTTTCACTTTCTTCTATTTGCATATCTAAACTGATCAACAAAAAAGGAGCATACTTGTTCACTTTTTATGATGACTGGGGTTTGAAGTGGCTGAATGACAGAAACAAGGTAAATAAACTGCTGTACAATTATTTATTTTGCCTTTTTTGTGATTGCATACCAGAGGTGACTGAAAAAGTGGGGGCAAGCAAAGACCAATTAAATGATCCCAATTAAATGAACAGTGATATGACTTGCTGGGGTCTAAGGAAGTCCACTCACTTTTATCACAAGATAACATTACAAGGGTACAAAGATAGTGGGTATAATTATGGAGATGGGAAGGCATGCTTTGTGTGAAAGCACAAGGTTATATGATCACTGTTGAATGACGATCGATATAACTTGCTGAGAAGACAGCGTGTCTGTAAGTAGTAAGCTGAAATACATCATTGCGGCCACCATGACTTACACTTTCTTCACAACCAGACATAAAACGTTGAAAGGCAATTAAATGACCACTGTTAAATGACCACTGATATGGCTCCCCATAGGAAGCAGTGTATGGTCTGATAGCAACAACCTAACTACATTACTGTGACCATTACATTTAAGTGACTTTTTTTCAAAGTCAAAACATGGTATACCTTCTCAGAAGGGGCACATTTTACTAGCCAGTATGGGTGTGAAAGGAAATAAAGCTAGCATCATATTTTAAAAAGAAGACCCAATCCATGCTTTGGCTTTCAAGTTCCTAATGTATGATTACTCTTTCACAGCCTACCTAATGCAATCATTTTTTTAATTCAGCCCACAATAAAAATTTACATTTTTAGTTCGTCTCACAAACGCAAAATACATAGTCATACATATATGTTTTCTTGTACGATGGCTAATGAACACGTTGATTACTTACGCTATTTGAAATGTAATGAATGACTACAGTTACGTCTAAACTCTACAGGAAACCTAGAGGCACTGTTGATAGTTGCCATCTCCCCCATTTATTTTCATCTCCTACATATGTGGAAATAAGGACAAGAAGATCATGTACAAGTAGATATGACTTTTTGGGTTAAATCTTACAGTCATACTGATATGCTTATTAGTAGGGGTTATTCTAGTGAAAAACTAATGTAGATACATTTTCTGGACTCTTCTTGTCTCTAACAAGCAGCTCAATTGTCTAACAGGTCTACAAATTAAAGACACAAACAATTAGTAAAGAATGCAGAGGATTATGATCAAGTTGCCAATTGTAACTTGCTTATTGGATATTTGAGACATGGTTGCAAAGAAATTCACCTTGAGAATGAGGCTCAAGAGGTAAATCTTAGCATCCATATTGAGAATACATAATTTTAAGTTACAATCAGAGATATGATGAAACTTCTTTGCACTGCACTGAGAGTTATCTGCTCTGTGTACTACTGGCTACAGAAAAATTAAAAGTTGGAAGAGCTGATCCAGCTTTGAAAGCAAGTAATGCAGTTGGGAGCTGCTTTATGTCTTAATATACTTCCTGTGTAAGGGAAGCAACTGATTCCCAAACATATTTTTAGTGAATGTAATGTAAGCAGCAGGCAGAAATGGAGTTAAAATTAAACAGTTTCATGTTCTGCTGCTGTTGTTTACATTGAAATATCAGTTAAATAACACTGTGGTTCAGTGCTACTATAGCACCAGACAGGATCTTAACAGCATACAGGCTGCTTAAAAACTGTCAAGCACACTTCTAAACATTGTTAAGGTCAGGTCTCATTTAACCAATATCAGAATATAATAACAGAACTCCATGTACTACATATATATTTTGCTGCACAATACAATGTATGTTATTCTATACTTTAAATGATTCATCATTATTGAAATCATTTGCAAATGATCATGTGTTAAAACAAAATGTTAGTGAGTGATCGGTTATACATATTGTATAAGAAAAGGAAGAGTTTAGCTGATTTTATATTGCACAGCGATAATGCTACCTCTCCAGCTGATCGCATTTATGTGTAGAATTCTGATTTTGGTAGTAAAAGATTGAGGGACATTTTTGCTGCAATAAAATGTTTCCCATTTACAAATGGTATCACATCTGATACAAATGATGCATATACTTTTGATATTGCCTCTGTTGTTTTTGTTCTAAGATGCCTTGCAAATTGTTTATAGAGAAGAAACTAAAATAAGATATAAAGACAGTTTATTTAGCATCTGAGATACATTAGGCAGGCTGAAAAAGGAAATGCTGCAGCTGAACATTTTTGGGCCATCATAATAACTATAACTGGTTACTTGAGTCTTCTATTTTGCATCACATAACACCATAGGAACTATTTTTCTTCAAATAACACCATAGGAAGTTAAGCTACATAGCAAAAATTGCTATATACAGAAATTATCTACATTCTGAACTATAGGACTTGAAACTCCAACAGGGAACTATGATGGAAATGTTTGATTTGTTAACTGCTTTATTTCAATTAATTGTTGTTGCATTTATTCATGTTTTGTACTGAATTGCTTATTTCCTCTGAAGGCTCAGCCAAGGCATCAGGGTTTTTTTCAGTAAAGAAACTGATTTTAGCTGTTGCTTTTTTATGATCTTAACTTTAGTTTTGCCACAATTTCATCTAGGAGGATATATAAAGGTTCATAATTTTCACTGTAGCTGAAAATACTACTGAGTAAAGACATACTAAAAATTGAGCTAATATTTATTTGCAAGGATGCTAATGATAACTTAGGATTCAATGGGCACTGTCCAACTGACCTAGGGGACATCACAGTCCTAACATACCTCTCAACTGTACAGATTTTTGCAGAATGTCCAGATTTTTGCCTCATATTTTTGGTCCATTTTTCACAAAACTATGGTTTTCTGGCAAATTAGTGGCAAATCATTAAATGTTGAAGTTAGAAAATAATGACAGACATCTGAGTTTCAGACTTAATATACTTCAGAAAATTCATGCTAATACAAAACCTGTTATTCTACTGACTTTTTAAGTTTGTAAGAGCAACATTTTAAATTGTTCCTATTTTTGGGCCTTTGCCCCACTTTTATTTATGGCTTTGTCCACAGTCCTTGCTCTAAGAGGTTGCGAGGTATGCCTCGGAACTATCTAAATGCTCTTTAACAGCTTTGTGATTGGCCTCCATCTTTATACAAAGTTGGAGGCTGTAAGCTTCCTAGACTAAACGAGGATCACTGCAGTTGTTTTGCCCATCATGTAAGTTTTAATAATTACTAATCACTGCCTTACCTTCAATGAGGAAAAAATAGTGATCATGTTTATAAAAAGCAACACATTAGTTATGTGCCTTTATTGTAATGTATTTAAACTAATGTATTTTGCAACCATTTCATATAACTAAATATATAACTAGCATAATTTCTCTGATGGGTATTCCAAAAATCCTATTTTCCTCTGCTTATGTCCTCATTTCCGTTCTTTTTGGCATAAAGATATGCTTTTTTGTAAAAACCAAATTCCCCAACTTTAAAACCCTTCTCAGATAAACTGTCAACCTTTGATCTTCTACTAATCTGTTTGTTTTCCAAAGGCAAAAGCTCTCTAGCCCATTCATTCCCCTTAGATCAAGAGTCAGAAGCTAGTATTAGTGCTGTCACCTGCAGCTGGGAATAAGACTTTTTAATTAAACCTTACTAAAATCTGCCAGAGCTATGACTTATATGTTCTTGAGTTTGTGGATGCATGCCTGTTTCCACATGTGCTATCCCTGATTAGCAGTGCTACATGCTACTGCAAGCATGACTCACGGTCCTAGACTACCAAACCACTGCATACATCCACCCCTATGTTGAGTAAGTCACTATTACTGCTGCATGCCTTCCTCAACCACCCCATGCAGCTACTCAATTACCAGAGCTGCTACTCAAACTCCAGTCATCTGGGGCAAAATCAGGGCTTTAACCTTCTAAGCTATGGCGCTGATAAGTTTTAACAAATAGCAGTACAATGAGCTACCTTCTCTACTATTAGCATGTTTTACGTGTTTACCACTATTCAGGGAAGCAATGCCTCTTGGTGACAGTTTTCAAACAACTGTCTCTGGGACCCAACTTGCCACTCCTGTCCTCTCCTATTGCCTCTCCTTTTTCAGTCTGATAGTAGGAGGGACATTCTCTATCTCTCTCTCTCTCTCTCTCTATCCTCCAAAGTTTGAATACGGCGCAGAAACAGTAATCTTTTCTTAACAGAAAATAATAATTAGCAAATTAATATAATCTAGTCTTAGAGAATGCATATTGGTTTTGGAGAATTTAAGTGCTAAAAATCTCAAAATGACTGGCAATAAACTTGGAATTAAACTCAAGATGGCAACTGCTATTATTTATTTTGGGGGGGGGTCACTTTGCTCCCACTGCCTGTCAATTACTATACTCCTCCCAGCCAACTGTCCCATTCATTCCCCATCACACGGGGTAAAGTTCTACTGGGAGGGGTCATTAATCAGACAGCCATTGTGGTGGTTCATGATTTTTGTTTTATGTGTTCCCAATGACCCACATGTACTTGCTGTTAGTGATGGGAGGAGGGGACACAGGAAGTGCAATGTTCTGGTTGTGAATGACGTTCTGTCATTTTTGCAAGGGGAGTTTTCTTTATGCAGCCCTGAAAAGGTAGGTGGTTTACTTGGTGTCCAACAAAGAAATCATATCTATCTAGTGAGGACCAAGTGCACAGACCCTCTCTGCCTCCCTGGAAGAGGTAAAAGTGCCACATTCTTTTAGTCTACCCTCTCTGCCTGGCTTCTCCAGTGCCAGGGCTGTTGACTGACCCCCATCAAATGGGTTGTATGCAGGACTCTATCCAGGACTCCATCCTTCTGCACCACAGAGCCAGGCTCCAAGACAGCAATTACTAATGTGTAGGTGGCATGTAATATGTTGGTCTCATGCATTCACAATGTTACAGATTACAGCTGGCCATGGAAAAAAGGATACAGGGGATAGCATTCTTGTGGTTTGGGGTGCTGGATGGGACACATTGTGCATGTAGGGGAAAGTAAGCTGATCTGGTTCTTCTCCTTGTCTCTAATCTCAAGTCACAAATGTTCTCTCTAGTGTAGCTCTGGAAGCTTGTGCTCTACAGTTGCATTCTGAGTCTTTTAACAAAATCAAGTTATTCGCACAGAGATCAAAAAAGTACATGTCTCTGGAACTGTAAATGTTATTAAAGAAGTATAAATGGTAAAGTGGTCATCCCAATCTAGTCTTTACAGTACTGGTACTTATTAGGTTTTACATTTTAAACTGATTTCCAGAAAACCCAATTATCTTTTGCAGTATTTTGAAAACACCTTGCAATACCTCAGTAACAACTCAAGCTACATACATTCAGCTGTGAGCTTTCATAAAAGGCTAAGCAGTTCTGTCTGGATTGTTTGATTGGTGAAATATTTAGAAAAACATGGAAATTATGACAATATAAATGAATATTAATATATTTTTAGTTGCACTAGATAGAAGTCAAGTATCACTGCATTTGCTTTGCAGATCATATATGTTTTAAGATTAAATCTTTCAATAGCTTGTATGTAGCAGGTTTTACAACTATTGATGTACATATTAGATGCCTAGTGGCATGACTAGGATGATCCTAGAGAAATACCTGTTGGTGTCAACAGCCTTTAATGTCATTCACTCATCCACTCCTTTCCCTTTACACAGTTGTCCTATAAAGCAGAGTCTACACTTCAGTGCAGGGTCCAGATATGGCAGGGTCCAGATATGGTCATACCAAAGACTGACAAAGAAAGACAAGAGTGATTTCGCTTACATGCTAAATGTAATGAAGTACATCACAAATGCTCTCCAACTGTTAAAGCTTAGAATCACAGCCTGTGTAAGGAACGGACCTTGCAGAAGGGATCCCCATACCACTCCCTCTGGATACACACCTCCTCCATTAAAGTTTCCAGCTTGTGGAAGAACTGCTCCTGCAGAACAGATCATCATCCCACTATAAACTCAACTCCCCTCAAGATAAGCAATAATCACTCTGGGTCTTCCAGTATGTGAAATGCTACACTGCAATTTGCATTAAATGTATATCAGGTTACATGTCTTTTACAGTTGTTACTGTAAAATCATCTACTATTACACAATATTGCATTATGTTCCTTATCTTACACAATCAACTATTATCTTTTGAAGATGCATCACACAATGTTCTACAATGCCTATGTATCTGATATGCACTTCTGTTGAACTATAAATTGCATATTTTTAATATGTATCTGTTTAGCTCTATATTGTACAGTGATTTTTACTTTTTTGCAGCATTCCATCCACGGCCTTCATTCAGAAAGGGAGTTCTGATCTAATCAGATTTTTTTTTTTGCATTTGTTTACCAGGAAAAAAAAAACAAAAAAAAACTTGCCACTCAATCACACCTTCTTTCAGACATCTTTGAGATTTTCTGAGGCTAAAATCCAACATGTAAGAGCAGATGCAAGAGAGCACACCTTCTATGTGTACTTATGTATTCTTTTTGCTTTAAGATGCTTCTGTTGCTGAGAAATTTTGCCTTCAGATTCACAATGAAGTGAAGCATTCTGCATGTATCTAGAACTCACATTACATATGAAAACATGCAAGTCTAACAACTCTTATTTACATTCTCATAATATCTAGCATTGTGTACAAAAATAAAGTAGAAAAGATATACACTCACCAACTACTCCAGCCATTGTTGGGCTAGCTCCTAGACTCCTAATATGACGACTTAGTAAAGGAATCACCATGCTAACACCAAAGAGATCCTAAAACACGGAAGGTATACATTACTTAATATGGAGCATCAAACATCCAGTACAAATGAGCCCCCTACTATATCAATTTTGCACAATTACTTATTACAGCCACAATATGAAGAAGCCTAACCATTGTTATTTCAAAATATATTACTGATGCACAATCCAGTAACTGCTGTATTGGTTAAGAATCTCCCAGAAGAAAATATCTTCCTATAACTGTGGTCATACCTGGCTTCTTGAAACATCACTGAATTCAACTGCCACAATGCCACTACTTGTAATCCAATATTACAACACAGCTGTAGCTTTTTCTGCTGTAGCACTTATTAATGATTTTGCACACTATGCATCCCATGTTGTTCATATACATTGAATAAACACATTGTGCATTTACTGTAGGATGCATTTTAAAACACAATCATGTGCTAGTCATCTTGTATGGAAAACTTTTTGTATAAAAGGCAAAATTCAAAAATACAGAAAGCTGTGGTATTTTATTGTTAGCTAGGCAACACTGAAGTAGGACAGCAGCAATGGAATGGTGGGAAACGTGGATCTGAGCAACAGAAATCAAACAGTGATATCTAGGCCAAAATAACCATCACATTTCAGTCACGTGGTAGAAACAAAAGTTACATACTTACCAAAATTCAAATAAAACAAAACAGCTGGTAGGAAAACCAAGATAACTTTTAATAAAACTGTTTAAAACCATAAAATAAAATAACCAAGTATCCAGTAAGCACTTTTGTCACTTGCTTGAGACGTCTCAGACTGAATACAATCAACACTACAAACTCTGAAGAATTGTCGTGGAAAGAGTATCAATGGCAAGTGTGGCAGAATGCTTGCTATCCACTTTGGTTAAATAACAGAGAACATTTTATTGCCTATCTGAAAAACAAAGGGTTAAAGCATTCAGAAAACAATTAATTGATTCATAGAACATGCTGGAGGGATAGATTCCCTTTGCAGAGACTTCCCTTACTATGGAACAGGGTCCCAATCTACATAGGACAGAGCCCCTAACTATCACTCTTCAAGAGGAACCTTGATGAGTGGATGGGTAACAAAGTTCACACCGGGGATCACACCAACAGCACTACTAGATAGGGGCCAAGGGTACTAGCTGCTAGTACAAGGGTCTAGGGAACTACTAAAAGTGCGGTGAATACCGCACAACGTGGCTGGGCTAATATATGCCTTCGGGCAGATAGCCCAGTACCAACCTATGTGATTATGTGTTATATAAAGAGTTTGTAGTGTTGATTGTATTCAGTCTCAAGCATGAGACGAAAGCACTTACTGGATACCTGGTTATTTTATTTTATGGTTTTAAACAGTTTTATTAAAAGTTTTCTTGGTTTTCATACCAGCTGGTTTGCTTTGTTTGACTTTTGAAATAACAGCTTCATGGTTTTGTTGATTGATACTTAACACAATGTTATATCTGGATGAGTAGGTCCATCCTTTTCAGCAACAGGACTAAAGCTGCAGACCTTCAGTCAGCTCAGCATATAAAAACGTTCCCACCTCTGCCTACAATGCTCTGTTGGCTAGCATCTACTACAGATATATTTATAGTGCTCTAGATAAATCAGCAAAAAATGTATAATTGCAACTAATTCTCTAGAACATGGCTACTGTTGTAGGGGAAGATGGAAGAACAGGTTGATGAGGTTGTACATCCTCATCTAGATCTAATATTCTGGTAATTAGACTAGTAGTAATCTATGAGTCTGTGAACCTATGAACTACATGACTTTCGCATCCTGTATGAGAATGGTCATCACATATCCTCCTGGATGAGGACCTTCAAGGAAACATACCCCTAATAACTGCACCACCAAATGACGACAGCAACCTAGATCTAACATACAGCATTTAGTATTTTGTAAAAGTATTCACTAAAGCCACACTGCTGCTGCACAAACATTACCTAAGGTTGTATTTTTGATGAATGTCTGAAAGGTAGCCACTGCCCTAGAAGACTGAGCTCTGAGCACAGAAGGCAAAGCTTTATTATATTTCTCATAACAAAAATAAAACATCATGCAATTAATTATTCATCTGCATAATGCAACTATAAAGTCCAGCTTTGTACATTAAAAAAAAAAGAGACAAAAATGTGAGACTCTCCTGATATATTTGGTTCTTTCCATGTAAAATTTGAGCTGCCTGTGGACATCCACAAAAAGCAACAAATATACACAAGAATATATAGGAAAGAATACAGACAGGCTTGCAAAGTATTCTCAGTGGCTGTCAGTGACATAAATAAAAGTCTAACTCAAGATTACATTATTCTTGGGAAAATATGTAGAATCAGCACATAAGGTTTGCAAAACAGAGACTCTTCTCCTGAAATTAACTGTCAATGGAAGAAGCACTTTCCACGATGTGTATGTTAACTCTGCCATAGCAACTGGTTCTAATGGGGGGGGGGGGGTCACTTTCTCTAAAACCAATCATAAATCCCATGGAGGGACAGGATTCTTGATAGCAGGCTGACTAAGAAACACATTTCTCAGAAAGGCTTTACAATTATTTAAGAAGCCAAGGATGAGAGTTAGAACCTTGCAAAAAGATGTTAAGGACAGCAAGGTGCACTATAACAGAATAACTTAACTGTCAGTTAAATATATGAGAAAACTAAACTAGCACTGCAGTAACTGGGCTTGTGAAGAAAGTTAAATCTTTAGAAGTAGCCCAAACAGAAAAATCTATCCATTTAGTTCTGAATGTTTTTCTAGTATTAGAACTCTGGACAGATGTCAATATTTAGACTTCCCCAGAGGAATATGACGAGATCACTGTTGAAACTGGAGCAATCATGCAATTAGACAGATGAAATGAAGGTTAGGTGTAGAGGATGGATGGGAGAGGAAGGTTCTGAATAGCATCAGACATAGAAGCTTCTTCTAAAGATAAGGCTTAAACAGTGGGGTCCATTTCCTGGATAAAAGCATTCTTGGGTGTGTTTTCATAGGAGTGATGAGGGAAAAGAAGTTGCCGCACTTCATACTGGTCAGACAGGCAACAGGTCGCATCATGGTTCCCTCATCCACAATGTAAATATACTGAAGGGCCACTCATGAGGCATCAGTAATATAGTGACTGCACCTGTTAGCAAGAGCACTGCCCTGTCCAGGAAACTGCTCAACAATCATAAGATGTTCTGTTGACATGACTCATTCCTACATCTTCAATGCATCTCATTGGGGCTAGGTGTAAGTGTAACCATGCCTGATTACATAATTAAACCAGTGATGTGGTGTTGGTGTGGATATCAATAAATCCTCAGGACAGCAAATCCTGAAGAGCCCAGAATGCGAGAAGAAACTACAGTTGTGTTAAAAACTTAATATAATTGTAGATGCTCATCTTTGCAGTTGTGATAACACTTGGGAATTCTGTCACAAAAGGCACAGTGTCTAGCCTAACTTCCAGAGCATCCCACACTTCCCTCTCAAGGCTAGGCAGGAACATCCCAACTGGATAAGAGCAAATCTGTGGTATAAGATGGATTTCTGTTCAAACCATCTTTAGTTCTTTTTTACCCCATCAGACTTCAGTGACTTGAACCAGCATCAGAGTATAACCCACTCAGGGAGAATATGCCCCCCAAGTATCACAGCCCATCCAGAAGAACTACAGTGTTCTAAAAAAAAAAACAAAGATACCTCTCCAAGTTCTAGGTCAACCAAAGGAGGGAGGTGCCCTACAAGGGTAGTAAAAAAAGAAAGTTAAAGGGATAGGTAACACACCTAGTCCAACCATAGGAAGAAAAGGTGTAGAAAGAAGGAAATATTACTGCAACAGTGAGCATATTTAAACATGTAATTATGAGTTCCTAAAACAACTGTACTATGCTTACCATTGCTGTAGTGATAACACTTGCAAAATCTACCAGATCTTACTGTGCAGTGGGTGATTGCCCTAAGAAGATACTGCCTGGTTGCTGTAGGAGGGCTACATTAAATCCTGCCCTGCTCCTACAGATAGTATCCTAGTTGCAAAGCTTGAAGAAGGTGAAGAAAATAGACCTGGTAGCTGCTTCATAGCTGTAAGCTGCCCCACCACCATCACAAGGCAGCAATCACTTCTGTGAACATAGTATAGTGGGCTCTGACATGCCCTGCCACAGTCTTGTCATGGAAGGTGTAACACAAGGAGGTGCAATGAGCTATGTATTTAGACATTTTCTGTTTGGAGGCGGATTTCTGTAAGCCATTTTGCAAAAGTGTACGGCTGAGGAACAACTGATCTGATCTGATTTCCTTTCTCCCTTAAGGTAAAACCTCAGTTGGCTATGGACATCCGAGGTATGGAGGATCACTCTTCTCCTTATTCAGGGTGGTAGGACAAACAAAAAATGACTGATTTACAGAAATGTTGTCTCCTGCTTGGAAGTGTTACATAATCCTTCTGGAAAATAACAAATGCCTATTTGCAAAATTATCAATGCCACCACTAACATTAACCTTGCAAATAATAGAACCACCATGCTCACTGACAAGAAGTCAGGATGGCATTACTTTGATGAGACCATTCTTTAGCACTACTATGGGGAAAGCACCTTCAATAACTTCAGGCCAGCAAGATGGACTCAGTTACCCAGAGAAATATGTTCTCATGTAGCATTGGATGGTTTCAAAGTTAAACTGAAAGAACATCTGCTAGAAAAAATACCGACCGTTGACTGCTTTTGTGACACTGGATAAGTTGTTAAAGGCTTACAGACTTACTGTAACTGGAACATTTACAACTACCTCATGTAGTTATCATTCTGCCAGGAGAACACCATCCTGCAAATATGGAAATAGTGTACATCTTTCAACACTGCTTGAAACATTCTGAATAATATTTCTTGCTACTCCTTTTCTCTGTGTATTTACTTTTGATGTTCATTTGTTACTATATGAAATATGATGTATTTTCACTTTTATTACTGATTTTGTTAATGCCAAAAATAACTTCAAGCAACACAGCTCAGCAGAGAAAAATTATCTCCTTTACTGTAAAACACCACATGTATGTGGGACAGTATGCAATCCAGGTCTTGTCTCCTCAAACACAAAAAACTTCATTCTTTTAAATTATAACTGCTTCTAGGCAGATCATTTTCTATCTATTTGCTTCTAGGCAGATAATTTTCTATCTATTAAACTATAGCCACTGACCAATTAAAACTGAACACCTCTGTATTATTCTGCTTACAAAGAATCTGCATACCCCTTATCTGTGCCCTTTCATATCAAGCACAAGTTCTGAGCTTCCACATTGGAACTTTCTACACTGGAAATCTTCATGCTGTCAATGTTCACGTTGATAGGAAATGGAAAACTAAAGATAGGCCCAGATTGTCAGGATCCATCCTGAAACAAGATGAATTCCAAAGAGAGAACATATTATGTATACAATGAACACTTTTCGCCATCTGTACATTTCTCCCTTCACAATTCACCATTTCATGCCATAAAGCCTCATTCAGCCCATATATTTTCTAATAGTTGTGTGACAAAAGGAGTTACTGACAGCACAGCTAGCTGGAATTTTGTAAATAATCATATGTCATTTGTGAATATCAACATGATTTATATGCCTGTGTTACAAATGTATTAGAACTGTATGTCATACAAGATGGTCTGCACAGATGTGTGCTGAACAGATGCTTTGTAGAGTACTCAGCTTAGAGATGTGTCCACAGTGTAGCCTACTGGAAGAGAACAGAAACATACATAAACTATTTTAACTGTGTAAATATATATATGTTAACAGTGGAACCTGGAACATAGAAGGTTAACTTGCAAAACTACAGAAAAATAGTTGAAATGAAATTACTTGATAACTGTGCCATAAAAGATGGTTTCAATGCAACAAGGAGACAGGAGGTCTAAAACTAGGGAGCCTTCTGCATTGTTTTGTAAGTGTTTTACTGCTTTATGTATTCCAGCAGCTGCAAAGATCTGAGGGCTATACATTTTCACAGGAAGATGCTAAATGCTGGCAATTTTTAGCAATGGGGGTTTAACTTGGGAACTAAAGTCAAATGACAAAAAGTGATGTCATCCTGCAATCTAACCCAGCAATAATATTTGACATATTAATTTAAGAACTCTCTCAGAGAGACTGGGAATTCTGTACTTGAGAACTGTGCCATAAAAGATGGTTTCAATGCAGCAAGGAGACAGGATGTCTAAAACTAGGGAGCCTTCTGCATTGTTTTGTAAGTGTTTTATTGCTTTATGTCTTCCAGCAGCTGCAAAGATCTGAGGGCTATACATTTTCACAGGGAGATGCTAAATGCTAGCAATTTTTAGCAATGGGGGTTTAACTTGGGAACTAAAGTCAGATGACAAAAAGTGATGTCATCCTGCAAGCTAACCCAGCAATAATATTTGACATATTAATTTAAGAACTCTCTGAGAGAGACTGGGAATTCTGTATTTTGTCTTTGATCTGCTCTGTAAGTCAACTAGGGTACAGTAATTTATTTTAGATCTAGTCAGCAATATAGCTGAGCCTAAATTAGATGTTTTACTTATTTATCTGAGACTGTCCTGCAATGTTGTTTTAAATATTTAATGTGATTTTCAACGCTGATGTAACTGTAATTGTTTACTCAGTATTTTCTTGCTCTTTATTATTTATTATTAAATATATTTAAACCTATCACTGTGGCTGATATCTGTGAGACATATTTAAGTTCTGAGAGTACTTGCATATTTATTTGGTGACACTGTGGGCCACTCCTAATAGCCTTGCTCTTGGGCAAATTCATCACTAGACAAGTCTGTCTTGACATGTGACACATGAATCCAAGTGGGTGATCCCATTCATCAAGTGGCTGTAGCAGCTGCAAGCAAAACCAGGAAGAGTCCTTTCCATCTTGGTTGTAGCGTCTTTGGAGGAGTTATTGATGAATACCAGGTCTCCTGGCAATATCATAAGAACAGGTTACGTTGGGTTGCCATTGATCTACAATTTTGTGATGTATGTGCTGCAGAACAGAGAAAGGACACTTGCAATAAAGAAAAACAGATTATCAACATTTTGCAACTCTAAAGTCTTGAGCAAGGCTGCTGCAAGTATTCCTATATGTCTTCCTATTTAATGTGGGGAGTATTTCCTAGTACTACTAACTGCACTATGTATACTAAACAATACTAAAGACAATGCCCCTGACCATTTGAGACCAGTTTCTTTACAAAATTTAGCAAGTCTAGTTTTTAAACTCCAATTAATTCTCTCAAGAATTTCTGAAGCTTGGGGCCTGAGTAGTCTATGATACTGCATGTTTACTTTTAAAACCTTACATACTTGTTGTACAACTTGGTTTGTAAAATGAGTTGCCCTACCTAACTAAATACAATAGAACACCAACTCTGGGTATCAGTTTTTGCAGAAATTTTTTGCCGACTTTAGTCGCATCATTTCTAGTATAAGGGTAAGTTTCAACTCATCCAGAAAACACATTTACAATTACCAAAACATATTTATATTTTTGACACTGTGGAAGTTCAATGAAATCCCATTGTACACAGCAGAAAAGTCCTCACAGCTTTTTCAAAGACTGCATAGACAGGAGCATCATTTTTTGACACACTGTATTCCAAATGTGATTCATGTACTTACAAAATGCTGAATGACTTCTGAAATTTAAGGGGCATACCAGTCAATCAAAATTTGTCTAATTAATGCATTCTTCCCCACAAGAGGGTGCATATGATAATCCCAAAACAATTCAGTCAAAAAAGGAGGAAGGGCTACTAAGCCTCCCATCCGGGTGGTGCCAAAGGGAATCCTAAGTGTGGCTGCAACTGTCATAGCTCCATCTTACTTTTTCAGAGGCATCAGCCTGATTTTGAAAAGACTTCCTATAAAGAAACAGTTATGCAAGTTTTTTACAAGTGCTGCAAAAATGAGGCCTTAACATAACACAATGTAGTTTGTCTGTCTGCCATACCTGCAAAACTATTACCTTTTGAAATATTAGAATCATAAATTTTGGGGTGGCTCATGCTAATGGACTGCAGGACTGCAGCCCCAAAGCTGTAAAATGAAAATAACCGAAAACTAGCTACAAGTCTTGTGCATGTGTGCTTTCCTATGTGTTTTCCTATCCGGACTGCAGTTGAACGAATCCGGATTACAAAAAGAAGGCAATCAGTGTAGATGCCCCAGAAGTCTATGCAGTTACACACCACATAGACTGCAAGGAGAACGGACTGCAATGTCTGCAGTCTACATAGCAACTAACTGACTCCCAGCATTCTCGGCTCGTATTAGGGAGTAATGGTGGCTCTGGACTTTCTGCTGTAATTCGGAAGCTCTGCAAGGAATATATTGGAAGCAACCACTCTTGGACTAGGGAACTGGCAGCTTGGAAGCAAGCATTCTCACTGGTAGGGAATAAATTGTGTGTTTGCTGCTGTAATTCGGAAGCTCAGACTGACTAAGTATTCTCGCTGGTAGGGAATTTTGTGTGTGTGTGTGTGTGTGTGTGTGTGTGTGCGTATGCGCATGCATGTGTAATGCCCCAAATGAATATTCCTGGTAGCTACAGTTATTCAGGCTCAAATCCTGTACCTTGGATACAGGTAGCAAGAGCCTGAATTCCCTACCCATCACCACTGCAGATTTATGCCTCATATCTTTGTTTTGAATCTGTTCTGTTCCTCATAAATCTGTGGTTTTCTGGAGTTTTATAATAAATGACAGGCATTTGAATTTCAGACTTCATAGTCTTCAGAAAATACATGGTAACACTATACAAAACCTTTTATTCTAGCAATTTTCTAAGTTTATAACAACAATATTTGAAAATTGTCCCTATTTTTGGGGTTGTATTCCCCCATTATTGGCTTTGTCCAGTTAAGAGGTTGAGAGCTATGGTGAGAACCAAGAACTGAATTAATTAAATATTTTTGGGGGCTGTATTCCCCCATTATTGGTTTTGTCCAGGTGTTTTGTGCTAAGAGGTTGAGAGCTATGCTAAGGTGAGAACTGAATTCACTAAATGATAGCCAATTAAGTTTCAGTCTTTGTGTCTTTCAAGAAACAGCTTATATGGCATAGTAGTATTGTTGCTCTGAGTGCAGTGCATAGGGTCCTGAATTCAAGGCTTGGCAGTGAAATGCATGGTAGTAACATAACATTTTATTCTAGCAACTTTCCAAGATTATACAAGCAATGTTTAAAATGTGGCTCTGGTTTTGAGGCTTTTGTCTCCCAGCCAATACATTTTGGCTTTTTCCAGATTTCTTGTGCTGCAAAATTGAGAGATACAGTTGAGTGTCGCGTGGATTTTAAAAGGAGATGAGAGCTTGAAGAGAAGTTTAGTGCTGCTTATGCTGAGTCTACTTGCCTTGTTAATAGCACAACGGGTAGCCTGTACTTGCTTTTGATGCAGAAGGCTGTGGGTGCTACTCCCACAGTATGTAGATGCATTGCTGATACTGTACTTTGTTATACTTTTAAAGGGGGTGGATGCTGCAATCCTGAGAATGTCTTCTATGGAGGAGATATCTAGTAAGTGTGAACCTGTTATCAGTTTGCCATCCATTCCCTATTGCAATATTATTAACTTATCATTTTTTTAATGTAACACAGGCAATTTATTCTTCAAGGGCAACGGCCACTTTATTTGTAAATGAAACAATGAAATATAAAGTTGTTTGCTAGCAGCAACCTGTTCATTAGTTACAGATCTCTTTAATGTGGAATTATTTAGTTGACTTTTACTTCTGCAGAGATTGTGCATATTTACTGATACTGGTGGACTGTACATGTTTGAGTAAAGTTTTATGATGGAAATGTTCTGAATTGGGCAGTTTTGTCATTACTGGTGCATACATTTTGTTTCACTGTTTACTGGAAAAATGTTCAAAACAATAAATTTAAAGCATCCTCTAACAACTGTACTGTACTATACAAGAAATATAATTTAATACAAATCAGGAAAGTGTTTCTTGATTATCTGATCAGCTCGGTTACGCCCACTCCCAGTTCTTGGTTGGATGTGTTCAATTAGGACCCAGTTAAATCAACTATCTACAAGCCCAAACTTTTTTTGTTACTGATTATTTTCACTGAGTCTGAATGCTACTGAAAGTGATAAAGCCAGATTGAAGCAATCACTTCTCTTAGATCTTTGTTTTTTTTTTGGGGGGGGGGGCTTAACTGTCCACACCTAGGGAGCTAAGTCCGTCATTTAGGATTTCTGCCACACAATTCTCCTGGCTGAACTATGCCTCTCAACAGTCCAGAGTTTCGCAGAATTAATAGATTTTTGCTTTTTATTTTTGGTTTGTTCCTCATAAAATTTGTGGTTTTCTGGCAAATCATTTAGGATTGAGCTCACTTAATAATGACAGACATTGGGACTCAGACTTCATACCTTTCAGAAAAATGCATGCTAAAGCAAGACCTGTTATTCTATCAACTGTCTTAAGTTTATGCAAAACAACTTTTAGTACAGTTTGTTTGTTCCCCCAATATATTTGGCCTTGTCCAGATTTCATGCATTAAGAGGTTGAGAGGTATGCGCAAATAAATCCCTTCATAGAATCAGGTATATCTAAACCTCTCAATTATCCATGATTTTGGCTCAAAATGTTGCTCTCCCCCTAATAATCCTTCAGCAAAATGGCAATTTTGGAAAACCGTGGAGGGTTTACAATTAATAAATAATTGTAATGATCAGAGTTACAGATTACTTTTATTTTAGAAATGCGTGTAGGTTCTCTTATTTTGTCAGCTGCTCAACTTAACAGTACTAATATTAAAAAATGTCCCTTTTTTGACAGGCTCCCAGCTCTATTGTGGGGCTATTTTATATTTCTGCATCACATATTTGGTCAGTTTTTCATAAAATTGAAGGTTTCTGGCAAATTAGTGGCAAAACCATTAAAGACTGAAGTTAGAAAATAATGACAGACATTTGAGTTTCAGATTTCATACCCTTCAGAAAATTCATACTAATGCAAGACCTACTATTCTATTATCTTTCTAAGTTTATAAGACCAGTATTTAAAAATTGCCCTTATTTTTGGGCCTTTGTCCCACTTCTATTAATGGCTTTTTCCAGATTTCTTGCCCTGAGGTTGAGATGTAAGACAAATATGTCAGGGCCATCACTGTCAGCCAGAGACATTTCAAATTGTGACATACTTGTTGTACCCCACTCCGCCATGTAGTGACTCTGGATGTGTCCAAGCAAGACAAGGAGCAGTTATGCAGCGTAAGTGTGCAAAGTATGCCCCCATCCAATGTAGACACAAGTACTACAGCGGCTTTTCATCTACCCTTGATTTTGCAGAATGTTCTGGCTTTCTGTCATATTTTTATACTGTTGATTTATGCTTCTTATTATTCAGAAAATGCATGTTGTTGCAGTGCCTGTTGCTCTGTGTTTAAGTAGCAATGCTTTAATGACCATCAGGTAAGCTTGTCTGGGATTGTAAGATGCAAGTAAGCTTTAAGCATACTGTTAAATAATTATCAACACTGAAAGCCTTTTTGTTGTTGCCATGCAGAGAATATTTACATAGCTAGATAACATATAAGCCTTAGGTATTGAAATGCATATGACAGTAAGGACAGGATTACAGTATTTTCAAAGTCTCACTACATTTGTTGGAGACTTGCAGTCATCTTTGCAGGCTTTACCTGTAAACTAAACAGAATGCCAATCTATCATGTGTTGTCCATAACCTCTGCAGTAATCCTTTAAGCAATTTATCTTGAGATTTTTTCTTGTTTGCTGTTCATTTTTTGGTACTTGTGTATTATCGCAACCAGATTTCTTTGGTACTTGTGTATTATCGCAATCAAATTTTCGCGGTTGCAGTAATACGCATGATGGCCTGAAAACGAGTGTGGTAAATAATGTCAGCTGATATTTAACATCTTTACTGCTGAAAAAATTATTTGGCTTACATTCGGGAAGAGAAACAATTGTTTTGCTCTTTTTCCTGTTTTGCGTGCATTACACAGGCATGCTTCAACTGGCAGGGCTATTGTGCTACTGAAGAAATGATTACTGTAACTGTGCGGAAGCAATGCTGACAATAAAAAGAGACACCCATGGAAATGTTTTCAGTGAACTGTTTGTCAACGTTTTTAAACATGCCTGAAAAGACACCTTTGTGACAGAAACTTGCACGACTAATGGGGAAAGATGTTGACAGGTGATTATGGGGTTGTTTTTTCACATCAGAAGTTGCCATCTGTGGTTTGGGTTGGTGTCGTAATTGTGACATATTTGGACAAAGTCAGGATGTGCTCCAGTGATTTCAACATGTGTTATGGCTGAAAAGTTGTGCATGGCTTGTTCGCTGGTTTTCTAATTGTATGTGGGGGGGGGAGTTGTCAGCGATTACAGTCAGGAGGGCTTCAAAGCAGTATTTTTGCTGGGGAGCATGCTTCACACAGAGGAGCAGTTGCAAAAAACAGCATGACATATTGCCGGTAAAGGGCATACATAAGTAGCTACATTACTTTTATAAGCTTGTATTGATAAACCCTGCATAAAACAGCCCTCGCTGTGAAACAAAACAGTTTGTATGCCATTTTCACTACATTAAGAGTCACTTTTAAACATCCGGAAGTAACCTGTATTATCGCAAAAATCTGGCTGCGATAATACGCAAGTACCCATTTTTACTTTGATCATATTTTCCCCATGAAACAAGTAGATAGTTGTTGTCAGGCAGCACCGCAGCAGGTCTTTTTTGGATAAGGAACATTTTTACAAGTGAGCATATCAGTATCACAGAGACTGCTACTTTCAGCATGTTACTTGTTACTTTTATAAAGCTGAACATAAATTATAATTAGATCTGCAGTGTAAGGAGAAGTGGTTTGAGTTGAGTGCTGCTTGTTTTTTTATACTTTATTTTGATTGGCATTCCAGTAATGTATTTAAAAAGTAATTTATTTTTTCATGCTTCACAACCTTTTTGTTTCCATCTAGTTATTAAGTAAGCTGTCATGTAGCCAATGCACTGAAATATTTTTTTCTTCTTCTTCACTTCATTTTGTCTTGATTGGACTCTCATAATGACGGTTTGGCATCCAGGGCAGCATATTTAATTAAAGTCTCGGTTTTGAGCATAGCTTTGCCCCTTTCTAGTTGGCCACACCCCTTCCCATTGGCCCCACCTATTCAGCTGTCTCCTGTAGCCCCCTTTGATTTGAAGTCACCAGCCGCCACTGGAGGCGCACTTGACCACAGCTATTTCCTTGGGTAATAAAAGTACATTCAATAGTCCATGAATAAAAACAGAGCCTTTAATAACACTCACTGTTGATGTCAAGTACCCGCTTTCTCTACAAAGTGTCACAAAATCATGCACGACCTCTTTAAGTATAGCATGAATCTGTGAAAATTCTTACTGTTTCGTCCTTTGCTAATCTGCATGCTTCAGTAATGTCTACAAGTTCAACTACTTGAGCAGACACACTTCTGTTTAATTGCCCTGCCAACAGTACTTTATTCTGTGCACATGAAAAATTCTGCTACTAATGTGCTGTCTTCCTTTCAAACAGGATCCATCAACAAACAGAAGTAACTCAGAATTTGGTAATGGGACATCTTTGAAATTTGAACTAGCAGGAAGCAGGTGGTTAACTGCAAAAACACAATCATGTTTCTTTTTCATCTACTGTAGGAATTAAAGAAGCAAGGTTAAGAGGTGGACATCTAATGACCTGCAAAGAATGGTTATTAATCCAAACATAATGAAACAGTTGTGTAACAGACAAATATGTTTTGGTTCTTAGTAACAGTGCCTCTATAGAGTGAGGAATGACCATAAAAGTCTCATGCTCAAGAGAGAGAGCAGCTGCCACTTCTACTATGCATGCCATTGTGGCCACTGCCCAAAGGCAGTGGAGGAGGGTTGCTGCTACAGGATTAAGCAGGTCTAATACCATTGTTTCTATGTTATGCTGGTTGTCCTAATACTACTTTACTTTTTCACAACAGAGTAGAAAAACCTCTCTTTGAATAATCGGGTAGCCCAAGAGCAAGAGGGTTAGAATATCAAATTTTGAGGTGGACAAAAGCTTGCTCATGGTGTTCCTGCCAGGGCGAGAGCTTAGGAGTATCATTATTTAGTAATTCTAACAACAGCTTAAATACCACTACATAATTAGAAATCCACTGTCTGTAGTAAAGTGTCAGTCCCAGAAAAGCCTGCAGCTGTTTTAACATTCGAGGGAGTGGTGCAGCTTCAATAGCAATAATGCACAGAGGTAAAATTTGCCAAATGCCTTCTGAACTGAGATGTCTGAAGTATTGGACTTATAGCTTCCACAACTGCAACTTCGCTTTACTAACCTTAAATCCTAATTCTGCTAATTTGGTTAAGAGAAAACAATGTCTTGTCTACAACTGGAGTAAAATTGTAAAGATAAAAGCAGATTGCCTACATAATGTATTAAGACCGACCCACAGGGAAATTTAATTTTGTCTAATTTTTTCATTTCTCTAGACAAAAAGAATAGGTGATTCCACACAACCTTGGGATATTCTTGTCCCTGTATATTGTTGTGTCTTGCATGTAAAAGCAACCAAATACTGGATGTCTTGCTGTATAGGTATATAGAAGAAAACAGAGAAAATATGTATCACTGAAAAGGTGGCAGTTGTTGGCAGGAAATAACTCAATATTGTAGCTAGGTTAGGCACTACAGGAACAATTGGCACTACTACAGCATTAACTGCTCTTAAGTCTTGTACAAACCTATATCTGCTCTTGCCTGGTTTCTTGTAAAATGGGAATATTACATGGGCATCTAGTCAGGACAATTATTCCTTGCTAAAGCAACACAGAAATGGCAGATTCAGCTTTGCCTCAGTTAGTAAGGGATACTGAACTACCACATGTACATATTAAAGTTAGAGCCAGTTAAAGTTACTTTAAAATTATTTTAATGAGTTCTATATTGTTGTCATGTGTAGTCCCACGCTGCAGAGGAATGTTTTTAATTCCCTCCACATTCAAACATAGTAGAGGTCTGTACAGATCTAAGTACTGCAAACAGTGAGTCTTTCTCTGCACAGACACCAGCTGAATACAGACACAAAAGGGAAGGTTCTTTTGGAATATGTAGGAAAACTCATTCAGGAATACAGAAAACAGTTCATGTAATTTACACAAGGTTTAAAGAGGTAGTAGTTCCTACCATGAAAATATGTTGTTCTTTTAATGCACCTATTTGAATGGGAACAGATTTCATTTCTGGATAAGCCAAAGGAAGCTTAGACACCCCTATGTGCCAAACTGATTATGTGCAGAGTGGGAAGTGCTCTGCATTTAATGAAGTAATCATAGATCAAGTCACCAACAAGAAAGGTAAAAGTAGAATTATATACTATAATATTAAAGGGATATTCTTGGTTCATTGGTACCAAGGGAAAATAGCCGCATTTCCTATTTCTGGCTTTCCTAATAATCTTGCTGCCACTCTGGTGCCTGCCATGTGATACTCCAAATGGGAGGGTGTCTCTCCCCTTGCTGTGGTTCTAGGACATTTTGCGGAATGGTAGGCTGAAAGAATGGGTCTGTTTGCTGAGAGAAAGGACATTCATCATACCATTGTCATGTCTAGTTATCTGTACTCAGTGACATTCAGGATAGTAGCAGAGTATCTGTAATGGTAATACTGGGAAGCTGAGAAGATTTTTAAGGGGTTGAGAACAGCATAACTGTTTTTTGTAGTTAATTAGGAGTTTAATTTGCTCAGCTCAGTGGCAAAGTTTGAAGAAGTACTGTTAAAGCTGTGACTGCAGGCATGTATGGACATTTACTTGCTTGAAGTAAAAGTATGTCATCAGCATATGCAGTTAGGATCAGTTTAGGGAGAATACTGAGAAGATAATTAATGAATAAAGAAAAGAGTAAGTAGTCCAAAACAAAACCTTTAGGGGGACACCTGTATTTAAGGTTCCAATGGTAGAAAAAAGGTTGTTACAATACACTTGTAATGTCCTACCTTCCAGGTAGCTTTGCAACCAATTAATGACATTCTGACCAAAGTTAAATTTCTGATGTTTCAAGAGAAACAGTTTGTGATCAACAACTTTGAAGTCATATCAATGAATACACCTGCTGTGATGAGTTGACTGTTTACATTACATTAGGCTACATTTCATGTACAGGTAACAGATCACAGTTATAATGAAAAGCATCAGTAGGAATACATAACTGCAATTAAATTTGAAGAGTACAGGTTTAAATGGCTGATGAACAGAATGTGTGGTATGGCAGATTTACTAAACATGCTGCTCAGAGTGCAGAGAAACGATTCTTGCACCATTGTACAATGGTCTTAGTCAGACTAAGATGGGGCTAAATGAAGGACGTAGTAGTGCCAAAGGCATTTTAAATATGTGCAGTTTATCAATGAGGAGTCCTTAGCTGTTAATATGTATGGGCAATTGCCTGCAGAAATTTTTTTCAAAATTTTTGCTATAGGACAGCGTGTAGAAATGGGATGAAAGTCCATGAAGATTTTGCGTAGTTTGACCTTAGAAGGAGGCATGACAGCATGCTTAAATAATCGGGGTACTGTGCTGGTGAGTAACTATATGCCAGAGGTTCTGCAATTTTGTATACTGCTTTTCTAAGTAAAGTACACAGCAGTATTTTAGAAAAGGGTGGCTTCAAATTCTGTACCAATGTTTTTGTTTGTGAAAAGTAGCTGTGTATTCAGCCAAAGGATATTGAAAAGGTTTGTGATTAGTTTGTGTAATAGAGATAGCACAGCTGAAGGTAAGAAAAGTATTAGTGATGTTCTGAATGGTGAATGTAATGATGTTTTTATATTCATCTCAGTTACTTTTGTTTATGCAATCCAAGACAAATTTTACTGGTACAGAGGTACTAGTAGCATGTACAGTTAGATGCTTTCTTTCCAGAAATTTTTAAAATTGGTGGCAGAGATTTGTTTTTGTCTTAAATACATGGATTCATCAGAGTCAGGCACTACTCTTGTTTGTTCTCTCTAGTCAAGATATGTGTTTAGTAGTTGTACATAGGTCATGTTTTCTTTCCAGGTTTTCCAGGCTTTGTCTCTTTGTTTCATGAAAACTCTGATACCATTGGATGGCCATGAACATTTTTGCCCTACAAGTCTCCTACACAAAGGGAAAAGTAAATTTTATATAGTTGAAAGGGTGCCTAGAAAGAAAGTGAGACGTGAAGTTGATCTGGGGAACCAATTGACTGCTATAAGGTGGTAGTTGAGGCTTGTGTTGAGGAAAAGCTCTACCTGTGACTCTTTGTTATCAACAAGAAGCTGTAACTTTTTTAACACCATCTTTATTGCAGTCATCAAATATAAACTCACATATAAGGAAATCATGGTGAGAAAGATAATTCCAATATAAATAAAAATATTCTAGCAGTCACAAAAACAATTCCTTTATTTATGTTTTTTTTTCAGTGAAACTAAACACGATGTTCATACATGTAAAACAAAGATATAGGGCCATATTCAATAACACTTACACTATGTGTATTCAAGAACATCCCTACCACATTTTTTGTGCTTTCTAGTCACTCAAAAAATTATACTAAGTGTACATGTAGTCTACATTTTGTGGTAACCTTTATGAATCCCCCTCAGTATTTACAGCTGCAAGAAAATCAGTAGGAAAACTAAAATTAGGAGGAAGAAGGTATGAGTTATGCTTGTGTTGTCTGTTCACTCAGAACAGTGTACACTTAGTGTAGGTGTTAATGAATCCCAGGAATAGGGTCAGTTGTCTTCATGTACAAATATAACGTGAAGTCCTTTCAAAATATACTATTCTAATTCAAGACCTTCCCACCTCATTTAATCTACCTGTGACTATACGAGGTATCTGCTTTGGAGTTTTGAGGGACCAGGAGAAAAGAACTGTGCAAAGGCCACATATGAAGTCTGGAAATATGGTAAACATTTAGGCATCTGTGAGCCATGTTGGCAATAAATAGAGCTAATGTTGAGTGGTTTCCAGACTAGAAGTTAGGCCTGTTTGGCTAACTAGTTCTAGGTTAAGCTGTTGAAGCATTATTTCAGGATTATTGGATTCAGGGCCATTACCATCCAAGTTGAAGTCACCCAGAAGTATGGTATTCTTGCTAGGTCCATCAAGGAAAGTTTATATGACAATGTCTCTAATAACAGAGATAGATACTTAAACAATAATACATGACTGGGTTTGGGTAATGCTGAATTTATCCATGGTTCGTGTGGTTTGATCATGACAGCAAATCCCGAGTGATCAAGCAAAGGCAACCATGGGTAAATATGACATTACCCACACTCAGAAGTGAGTTACTGCTATTATACAATGACATTTAAGAAACAAATTGCTTACCTTTCTTAAATAACGTTTTAGTATAAATGTGCCAAAGTGTTCTCCACATTGTTTCCCTGTTCTTCCACATTTTCTGATGTACTGCGCATGTGTATAGGATTTATGTTCCCCCACATGCACAGTGCATCAGCATTGTTCAATGGGAAAAAAAGAAAATCTGTTGTTTTTTTTCTGTTAGTATAAGAGAAAAATGTGGACATTCTCTGAAAATCTGTACAGTTCAGAAGTATGACAGTCTACTGAGACTGCCCAGAAATACAAGGAAAAGCAGGTATGTTTTTGTTTCAAGTTTTCCAGAACTGATTTCTTTGTATTTGGTCTGCCCTCAACAGCTTATATCAATACAAAAGTTTGGCCACTCAATGGTACTTCAGTGGCCAGACTTTTTTCTATTGGCATATGCTCTATTTACAATGGACATGCTGGTCGGGCTGACTAATCAGTGTGCAGGTTTTTAATACTAATGAGAAGTCATTGTATAATACAAATTAATTGCAGGTGACCATCTGCGCATGCACATACTTAACGAATGAGAAGACTAGGGCAACAAAAGATGTTCAGTTTGTTACATGTACGAGGGACAAGAAACAATGAAACAGACAAATTCGTTAAGGGTACCTTTTCCAAGTAATGGTGGCAAGGAAATAAAGCAACTTACTGGGTGTTCTAATTCAGTGTCACAATTTAAAATAGGTATAGATGTGATGCTCTTTTCGATTTTGGCTTAGCATTCTTAGCTGTAGTATGATGAAAAGAATTACATACATGGCTTCTATTGAGGCCCTGACCCAAATTTAACATTGTATTACTGTAAAAGAAATATATGTTTTGCTGCAGAACATCCCAATAAAAATGACAATATTAAGTATGTGGCAAAGTCTGGTGAAATGTTATAATATATAAAAATCAGAAGTATTTTACTATTTTCCACAATCAAACACTACTTTCTGGATTTTTAGAACAAGTACACATATGACTCTGTCATTGTCCATGTTGGTGTGAATGACCTAAGCTGTATCTCCCTGGACTGCATGAAAAGAAACATGGAAGAGCTCTCTCATCACGTAGTCCAGGCCGGTAAGACCCTGAGTAGCATCCTGCCCTCACCAAGAATGATACCACGGTATAAAGAAACAATTGGCTAAGTTTCTTGTGTCATTCAAAGATGATCCAGTGTCTGTCCGCCAGGGATGACATGCTCGACAAGCCATGCTGCTTCGCTAGAGACTGCTTGCACCTGTCACCCTTAGGCTTTCGAATACTGGCCAAGTCTCTTGACACCCCCATAGTGCCTTTTTAGGCAAGGCTCAAAAGACAAACCCACTGCCGTAAATAGCACAAGTAACAAAAAACTGAGGGTAATGCTACTCATTGCCAGAAGTTTAAATCTCAAAATGCACGCACTCGAGGCACTCCACGGTATGGAGAAAATCGATATATGTGCAGTAACAGAAACATGCTTTAAAGCTCCAGAGAGCACCCCAACACTACCAGGCTACAACTCATACCATACATTTCGGCCTCAGAACCCAAACCGAAATACAAAAGGCAGTTGAGTATCCATATTCATCAAGGATACCCACACCTCCAGGTTAGTGGCACAGCATGATGCTTCAGAGATCATCCACGTGCAACTAATAATGGACAAAACTGCAATTCAAATTGTAGCTTGCCACAGATCACCCACCATGTCCCAGGACCCCATTCCACATTTCTGGAAACACTGGGAAGCATAAAGGTCCTACCAAACACCCTAATATTGGATGATTTCAATTACCCAAACATTAACTGGGAGAACTACTCAAGTACTAACTCCCTTGCCCAACATTTTCTAGAACTTATAAACTCAAATACCCTGGTTCAACTGGTCAACACTCCCACCAGAGGTGACAACATATTGGACCTGGTCATCACCAACATGGGCAACCAGAGTTCCACACCGGAGGTCAACCCCTCGCTGATTAGATCTGACCATAAACAAATCACTTTGGATATCCACATTCTGCCCCCACCCCCTGACAAGGAAACCACCATGAAAAACTTTTCAAAAGCAAACTTCACGCTACTTAAGGCTGAGGTGGAAAGATTCAAAGCCCCCATGCTGAAGAATAACGCTATCCAAGCTGCAAAATCCTTTACTAATGCATTCTACGGGCACCTCCAAGAATTAATGGATTGTGCCATCACAAGCAAAACCAAGACTCACTCCACCAAGAAAAGGAAACCAGTCTGGTGGACTCCTGCCATAAACAAGCTATACAACAGAAGGAGGAAACTAGCACAGAAAACAGTAAAATCCCAAGAAGGGAAGACATCCCTGATCAGTATCAGCAAGAAACTATGATCTCTCATAAAATCAACCAAGGCGAGCTTTGAAAGAAAAATTGTCAAGGACTCCAAAGATAACCACAAGGCATTCTTTAGCTATGTCAAGAATTTAAGTGGCAATGCTCAGATCTGCTCGGAGTTTGTGCAAAATGGCACAAAATACACTGAACCGACTGATCGCCAACATCTTGGCAGACAGGTTCAGCACAAACTTCACCCCCCTCTCACCCCCAAAAGGGCCCATAACCATACCAGAAGAATGTAGAGTCCCTGAAATCACAAACACTCAGGTTAAAACAGCCCTCTCCACAGCCAAAAACACAGCATCAATGGGACCAGATGGTGTCCCAGGCTGCGTCCTACACGAGATCAAAGACAAACTAACCCCTCACCTAAACACACTGTTCAAACTCAGCCTCTCCACAGGCTACATACCCATAGAGTGGCACACAGCAACGGTTATTCCACTCCACAAAGGTGGAGCCACAACAGACCCTGGGAACTATTGCCCTATAAGCCTGACTAGCTTTGTTTGCAAGGCTATGGTGGAACTAATTAACAGAGACATCGGGAACCACCAAACACTGTACCCTACCCAGTTCAGTTTTGTTAAGGGCAGATCATGCCTCCTAAACCTGGTGGACTTCTTTGAGACAGTTACCAAGGCTATAGACGAGGGAAAGGTGGTACACACAGCCTACCTAGACCTCGCAAAGGCCTTCAGCACCATTCCTCATTCTGGTATTATAGACAAGCTCACCAGCCTGAACATAAACCCCCAAGTCACAAGATGGGTTGCCAACTGGCTCATGGACAGAACCCACATGGTGAGAGTTGCAGGAGCTAGATCCGACTCTAAACCGGTTACAAGTGGTGTTCCCCAGGACTCAGTCCTAAGACCCCTCCTGTTCGGCATATACTTCTCAGAGGTACAGGCAAGCACAGGAGGACTATGGCTGACCAAGTTTGCAGACGACTGCAAACTAGAGACTATAACTGACTCTCCAGCTGACACAGACATCCTCCAAAAGGGTCTCACTAAGATGGATACCTGGTGTCAAAATCATGGTCTCAAGCTAAAGGCCAAAAAGTGCATAGTCATCCCCTTTGGAAAAAACAAAGTACCCACAAAACTACCACATTGGTGGTAGTCCCCTAAATATGGAAGACGTAATAAGGGATCTCGGGACCCAAGTAGATAGTAATCTCACCTTTGATAATCACATTGCCAAAGTGGTTAGAAAATCCTTCAACATGGCCCACCTAATCACAAAAGGGTTTGCATCCAGACCAAAAGAGGTCATTGTGCCCCTCTACTCATCAGACCCATCATAGAGTACAATGTCCCATTTGGGATGTACCTTACAAGACACCTGCAACAGCTGGAAAGACCACAGAAGTACCTCACCAAGAGGATCACTGGCCTCAAACAGATGCCCTATGCAGCTCAGCTGAAGAAAGTCCAGCTGTACTCGGTTGCATACCACCTACTCAGAGGTGATCTCTCCCTGACATACAAGGCCATGTCCAACCCAGAATTGATGGACATGCTCCACCTAAAGAAAACCTTATCCCCTCGAGCCACATGCTCTAGGGATCTAAATCTCACCACAACAACAAATAGGACGTGCGGGAGGGATAGATTCCTGTCGCAGAGACTTCCCATGCTTTGGAACAAGATTCCAATCTACATTAGGCAGAGCTCCTCGCCAACACTCTTCAAAAGAAACCTTGACGAGTGGATGGGAAACAGAAAGTTTACCCCGGGGATCACTTCAGTGGCTCTGTTGGACAGAGGCACAAGGAACTAATCTAAGGGGATGGCAAAAGCCAACACATTCTGGCTAGGCTTATAAATGCCTTCGGGCAGATAGCCTAGTACCTACCTATGAAATAACATTTGTATCTGGCCAATGTGACTACAGATCTAAAACAGTTCCTGTTCTTGGTAACAGCAAAGGACATTTCATAACAGTGGTGTTACAATAATGCACAGTTAGGCTTACTCAGCCAGTCAGCATGCTGCAAATACATCCTGCTTACTCTCCAAACACCGAAACTTAAACATTAGGACTCATGAACAGCAGCGCATTGCCTGCATTTACTTAAGTGTTTTTACCTCTTAAACTGAAAAAAAAATATTCAATAAAGAAAATACTGCATTTAATGTACAGGTAACAGCACTGTTGTAATGAAAAGTATCAGATGGAATACATATCTGTACTGAAATTAGAAGAGTTTATGTTTAAATGACTGATGAACAGAATGTGGTCAACAGACTTAGTAAACTTTCTGCTCCGAATGTAACAGCAACAATCTCAGCACCATTATATAACATGCAAACTGTGAAGTGGATAGGAAGGGATTTGTTCTTCAGTACCTTTCTTCAGTCCACCCAAAGGATTTTCGGCATCAACATGTGCACCTCAAAATCAACAGTAACGTTCACACTGCCCATAAAAGTAGCTAAAGGCTCAGTGACTGAAGAACCATTTAGCAACCCTAAACTAATGTGAATACTGCAGGCAACTTTTAAAAGTCTTCCCTTTCTCTCTCCTGGTCTCTCAAAATACATGTGGCTTAAATGCAGCCTTTGCAATAAGTCACTGCAATCAGTGTACTTCATTTAGACTGTGTTTAGCTACTTGTTTTAGAGATAAGCATTTTCTTTTTGTTCTTGTTCTAATAACTTAGTTTACATTCTATATATACCTATGTACTATCTCGATGAGGCCCCTGTTTCAGCAGGATTCTACCTGGTTAACACACATTAAATACATACGATACATAAAAACAAAAACACTGAAGTGTCAGTTAAAGAGGTATACTCCTTAAACCAAAGGTCATGATAGTTTGTAATCTTTGTAAGGAGTCATTCTTCCCTTTTAATTGTGTAGTTGTTTATACACAAATAATACTGTTTTGTAGCCATATCAGTTAAACATACTGAAGAGCCCACATAATGAAGCAATGTTGATTAAATATATACAGTGGCACACTTCATAAAAATATATATTCCTGAAGGCCTAATGTGAAAATAAAGTTTGTCTGCCAAGCAATGGTACACACTGTCTTTGCCTCTACCTCCAAGGACATGTGTGTAGGTGTTGAGGTGGCCCTTGAGACAACCAGTTTTCAATTAAAGTTCCCAGCAAAAACAAACTGGTTTTCTGGCAAGTCATTTAGACTTTTAATTTGAGACCTTGTCATAATATAAACTACAGACTGAATGGCGTAATACTTTCTTGCCAAACATTTAACATCTCCTCCTAATTTCGCTATGATCTTCACTGACAATACATGAGTGACCATGCTGTTCCCAGGATAAGCACTAAACTATGGATGCAAAGGGTGAAACTGCAGATGAAGGCTGATGCTTGGAAGAACATGCTGTTTTGCACAATACTGTAGTACTGTGCATCCAGCTATGAAGCAATGTTATGCCATGCATAAGTAGTCAAAACAAAAATAAAAGCAGACTAGCACCAACATGCACTATACTAAGTATTTATTAACTTCAGTTCATCATCTTTGCTGCATCTAACTTTTATGTTTTTTTGAGAGCACATTTCAACTATTAATGCAGCCTACCTCTAATGCAAGTTGATTTCTGGCACTGACAAAGGATTACTTATCATTATTTGGACTTTATGGTTAATAGGGACTGCTGATTTGTGCAAGTGTGGTTTGAAAAAGGCTATGATTTATATTCAAAAGTGAGAAGTCTGTATTCTGTCTTTATAAATCATCTTAGCTTCCCAGTAAAGTAAAATATTAATTTACTTAACCCTTGTTTGACAAGCAGTTAAACTGGTCAGGTGCCCTTTTTCAGTCCCAACCAAGGCCATTAGGCAATAACATTGCAATACTCGATTTTACAGACACATGCAGATAGTGTTGTCACTTGATGCTTTACAAAGATGAGATTGGACAAGAAACTAGAAAACAGTAAACAGGAAGAGTAAAACCATTTATAGCAAACCAAAATATACAAAAACACAAATCAGCTGAAAAAAACACATTTCCTCAATTACTTAAAAAGCAGATGTAGCAAAACTTCTCCAAAGAATACAGATATTTCAAATTCTGTTTAACTTGCTAACCGGGTAGCTCTTCCTTTTTAATTTCTACAAATGTTTTGGGTTTTTTATACCTTGACAGAAATAGACCCAATTTCTAAATCAAAGTATGATTAGAGTTCAAGAAATTAGTATTGCTTTAGTCTTTGATGTTAGCCAAGAGAGTTCTTCTTAACATCTGATGTGTATGCAGAATCAGAAGTGCAGCAAGGGAGGGGGTGAAAGGGGTATCCGCCCTGTATTCAAGGTATTAAACTGGGTGATTCTGAAATGCAGCTCCTCCATTCTTCTTTCTGTACTGGCATTCCTATATGTCAGGTCAGCCAATCAGCATTGTGTATGGTGAACTAAAGCAATCCGCTTGCTACAGTTTTAAAAACAAACATATAGAGGTGGGAGAATGGCAGGGATCTGGCCTGGAATATCATACTACAGCAACAGACTTGTTTTTTTCTTTTTTTTGACATTTTCAATGAAGAGCTGAGGGAAGAAAGAAGAAGTGGGGAGGTGACTTGCAGTGCCAGACTAAAAGAGTGGACCACTTTTTCAGCTCTTCAAGATTGGCCCCGAGTTCTATATGAGCCAGCCATGGCTCTGCAGAGAATTGCCTCCTTCTGCAGTTCAAACGTGGTTACATGTACTAGTAGCATGTTTAAGGATGAGTGTAAATTCTTTTTTAATAGTGCAGTTGCTCTTACTACTACTGAAATTTTCTGGATATCTTCCTTCAATAACAATAACATTACTTTTGTCTTTTTTCTTGGACTACTGTATATAGTATTCTTGTATCTATTTTTTCAATTGATGGTATTGCATGATTCCATATGATCTGAACTATGTCATTTCTAATGCTTTGTGGTCTACGCTTCCAGTTACTTTAATAATGTAGTGTTTGCACAATCCCCACTGCAACAGTATTGCCATATTATTGTGCCTTTTAGTATACTGAACCTCAGCCATGAGTATCACACCCGGCAACTGCTTCCAGTTTGTTTTTTCTGGACCTGCATTTGTCCATTTCACCCATTTTTTTCAGAAGCCTTTGTAAATCCAACTATATGTAGCCCACTGCCCTTGTCCACCATTATTAGCCTTTCACTGTTCGGTTTAAAATCATCTCTTCATTCCATTCCTGCATCAAATTGTGATCAACATGGAGTTTTCTGTACTTACCACTGTATTTGTGGGCTTGACAATTTTTGGTTATTTCCTTTCCTTTTGGTCCTTTTCTTTATATTCTTTATTTTGCTTTTTGGCACTTTTAGTTGCTGCCTGATTATTTTCTACTTCTGATTTCTATTCCAGCTCCTAGGGCAGCAGCGATGGTGCAGCGGTTAGCATTGCCACCTCACAGCAAGAGGTTCTCCGGTTCGATCCTCAGCTGGGGTGCCTTCTGTGTGGAGTCTGCATGTCCTCCCTGTGGTCATGTGGGTTTCCTCCAGGTGCTCCGGTTTCCTCCCACATCCCAAAGACATGCTGTAAGTGGACTGGACTCTCTAAATTGGCCCTAGGCATGAGAGTGCGAGTGTGTGTGTCTTCTGTGGAAGGTTGGGGGCCAAGCTGGCAACTCGACACCGTAAAACTCTACTGCCAGTCATGAGTGGACAGGTGACTTTTTGTGGCAACCCATAACCAGGAAAAAGCTGAAAGAAGAAGATTTCTATTCCAGCTCCCTTCCAAAATGCTTTTCCTTAACTAAGCAAATATGGCATCTTAGAGCCCTGGCCAGATTTTCCCCTAGTAGCATTAACACCACCTGAAGTCTCCCTTCAAAACAGGCTACTAGCCTAGTGGGACCATGCCGGTCAAAATAGAATAAATAAATAAATATTCTTCTTTTCATGTTTTAGAACTTTCACTATATTCTGATCAGATGAGGTCAGCAAATATGTATGAAGTCCTACAATCACAAACACGTAGGGCCAGATTCAGGAAGCCTCCGTGTAAGAGTTATAACTCTTACACGGAGGCTGCAGTGAAACTGTGTGATGTCAGCATGTCATGCATATGCATGAGGTGCATGAGGCATGCTGAATCACACTAGTAACTCTTACACGGTCCGTGTAAGAGAGTAGGGGGCATGTCTGTAGGCTAAGCCCTGCAAGCGTACACGCCCCCGGAAGACTAGAATGGCTGAAAGTAAACAGCCACGAGAGAGGCCATGGAAATGTGAATAAACAATCACTGTATAAAGTGAAGAGATGTTATAAAATTAAATTAAAACCTTTTTTTTTTTTTTTTAAAACCCCGTAAATGTTTGCTACTGTGTGCGTGTGCTGGTGTGCTACTAAGCGCAATCACAGTTAGCAGTCAGTGGAAAAGGATATAAGAACTAAATATGCAAAGTAAGCCAAGAAGTAATAGCTTAGCGGTAGAGTTGCTGGCCTAAGAGTAGGCAGGCAGGGTTCGAGCCCCCACAACAACTTTTTTTTTTTTTTGTAAATAAGCACGAAAAAGCCCCCTGACAGTATTGTACAAATGTAAATGTATTCCCTTTTGTAAAATGGAATGAAACGGAGCATACATTCCGAAGTAACACAATAATAAAAATAGTCAGACATGTACTGATAGCTAAGCTGCTGTGAGACGGAATGCCCGTAGCTGAGTAGTGTTTAAAAAGCTGCAAACTGCATGCCCGTTGCTAAGCACCGGTTTAATAGGCTGAAACCGTTTGCAACTAGCTGTGCTTAGCTGAACATGTGTGTCACTAGCCAATTAAGGTTTATCCCAGCGCACACCGTTTGCGCTTTGCTCCCACAAGCTAACTGCCAGTGCGCATGCGTTACCTCCGCGCAAACGAGCGCAGACCTGGTTTTAAATGCTTAAAAGTGCTTTTGGCAAGTTTGATTGACAGGTCCTCAACTCATTTCTGTCAGAAAAATCAAAAGTCAGTTGCCAGAGTCGAACCCAGGATACCATGCACTAGAGTCAAGGTACTTCACCACTAAGCCATGACAGCAATACCATGAAATGCAGAAATAGCATATATATGGGATAAAATCCAGAATGGAGCATGAGAAAGCATTTTCAGTGAAGTAGATACAATTCCAAAATGGCCAATCAGAGAAATGTGCGGGAAAAGCGGCATATATAAGCCCCATATGCGGGAATACACAGCAGAAACGATTGTAGAACAGACCTGCAGTTAGAATGAGTGGAGTAGGTGAGGGACGTTGCTTTCGATCACAGCGTTGGGGCGTTGAGGAGTCCAGATACATGGTCTGGCTCCTTGTCCATCATCACGAGGCCCAACTCATGCAGGGCCAGGTCTCATGGGGAGCGTATAGGGCAGAGGCATGGGACCAGTTGGCTCGTGATCTGACCAGTGCTACTGGCATTCCAAGCACTGGTGAGCAGGTCCGTCACCACCATGCGGACCTGAAGCTACGCAAGGAAGACCAGTTGTCCGAATGGATCCAGGAGGCCCGGGATATGCCCAATGCCCCACTACTGAGTAAGTTACATTTTGCTTATGTATGTAAGGATTTCAACTAGCTGATACCATGGAGATGTGTAGTCCAATATTACTTCTTTCGTATTACAGCTGCAGGTGTCCGCTCTATGAATCGCGAGGTGCATGCCCGTAGGCTGGTGCGGCTGTGCCACCATGCAGGTTAGTAACCCCACCCATTACTTGTAAATAAATATTGTACTGTAGCATGTAGCAGAACACTGCAGTGTATTGATTAAAAGTAATATAATGTGCAAGCAGGAATTGTAAGTCTGCAGGTATGGCTGCAACAAGTTCATCAGTATGCAAGTGTAACTGGAAATATAATTGATAGAATTAAACAGTGCTGTAATACAGATGTCCCACCATGAATTAAATATAGTGTAACCTGCAGTAGTCCCAAGAGTACAGCTTTAGAATCTGAGGTAGTCATATGTGAGATATATCCCCTGTTGAAATGCTGAATCATGACAGAAGTGAGGCTGTTGGAAAGTGTTTGAATCACCACCAGTCTAACATGTGAACAAAGCCTAGAAGTACCAACCTGAACTGTGAAGTTGCAGGATGTGTGAGAGTGACAGAAAGGGTCATGTATGAATAAATAAAGTAGTAATAACCCCTGAATATAGTAGCCCCAGTGTGTTTCTACAGAACTAAATGCATGTGGGAAGTACAACTTAATATCCCAAACTGATTTCAGTGTGTCAGAATCTGGAATGTCTAGGCCAAATGCTGTATATGGTGATCACAGTAAACAATTTGCAGATAGAATGAATGATTATCTGACAGACTAAACAGCCATAGTTGTCCCCTGTCCTGTCATCAAAGTGTAGCAGGATGATGTATCTGATCAAATTCAAAATAAGTAGGATAGTGATGTATTTGTAACGGGTGTAGCTTGACAGTCAAATAAAATTTATTTTGAAACATCAGCCTCAACTTAATTGTGTACCTTATACAAATGTAAATCAATGTGTAACATATGAATGTATCATCACTTTCTATCTCCGCCCAACCCTATAATTCCATATAACAACACCCACTAAATAATGGTATGTGAACATTTCATTAATCATGGACATTTGTCCGTTTAAAAAATATATACATGTCTGTTCGTGCATGTGCCCTGTTCATACCTGCAAATCTGATGGCCTGTTGCCATTAATCAACCCTGCATGTTGTTTGACTGTGTATTTCTGTTCAAATAATGCATGTGATATTGATATGCCCCTTGTTCAATGGTGTTAATATCTGGGTGTTTGTTTGATGGGAATACCAATGCATGCTGTTACAACTAATCTGAATGGAATAAAATGCCACTAACCCAAACTAACATAACAACTCACAAACCTAGAACGCTTGGGAAGGCGGGTCCCAGCGAACCCACCTCTCCCACCTCAGCTGGCGCCTGCACCTGGCACTAGTGCCCAGGCCGGACCCCCCTCCAGTGGCCCTGTGCCACCTTCGGGTGGAAGCGCTGCAGGGGATGGGGCCGGTCCCCCCTCTGCAAGTGTGGCCGGAGGGGTTCGTCCACTCACCCTCCGCGGTGTCCGGTCTGTGGTGCGAAGGGAGATCCAAGACACTGTACTTGGGCCCCTACGCCAGCTTGAGGCTCGTGTGGCACAGCTAACGGCCCCGGCCGTTGCCCCGCCTACACAGCCCCCAGCACAGCCCCGTCCTGGGCTGTGAAGGAACAGTGGCAACTGCCTATGGGTGAGGATATCAGTTCCACTGTTGCCATCTGTGGGCTCATGCACCTTGGAATTCCCAACCTCCGTCCCTGTCAATTGTGTAACCCCCCCACGTGTGTCATACACCGCCCCTGTATGCATCTTGTCTGTCTTGTCTGTTAACCTACCCAACCTACCTCCCCAGCTATACCGACTTCCTTCACCTGACATACCACTCTCACCTGAAAAAAAAAGGGCACTCTGTACCCACAAAAAATTACGCCCCATACATAGCTGTCCATGTCGCACACATGTCTGTTTGACATTGAAACAGTTAATTACAATTGGCTCTACAACAAATATTAATGTTGTCCTGACACCTCTCTCAGGGGTGAAAGGTTTCCAATGTCTCACCAAAATACATGGAAATGCACAGCTGTTGCTGCCAAAGACATGGGCATCTATGGGCCTTACCTATATCCCTCCTGCAAATCCCACGCTTGTTTCCCTACTGTCTTACCCTCTTTGTGACCCCTTTTCACCACTTTCCTGTCACCCCTTTTTCTTTTCTTTCAAAGAAATTAGCTGGTGTGCGCTTGTGTTAGCGGAGCTCACCGCCAGTCATGCGTGAGCTCCGTGCAAGCGCAGACCTGGTTTAAAGTGCTTAAAAGTGCCTTTATGGCACTTTGATTGACAGGTCCTGTACTCAGTTTGAAAGTTTGCTAAGAAAAATAAATTCCCACTGTCAGTCTCGAACCCAGGACCTTGGTAACATTAGTCTGTATGACCTACCACTAAGCCATGCCTGCTTTACAAGAACACACTGCTAAAATAAATATAACATGTAATAGTAGGAATCAGTATAAAGGCAATATAGGAGATGTACTATCCAAAGCATGTCAGGTAGAGTTTTAATGGCCAAATTACTGGATTCCCATACTAGTTCAGTGTGAACAGAAACAGCCCTGCTACCTGTTAGCTTGTACATAATAATGTAAGGTAATGTACATATGTGAAGGTATGTATATCTACACATACATATATATAAATATATATTAATACATATGAAATATAGTCGTAGGTCTCCATAGCCATACACGCTCACTACAGGAAACAGTGAACATAATTGCAGCAACCTGAATCTGCAACACAGCCTGACCCCTGTGTGACCTACTTACCCTTCTAACTGCTTAAAGGTGGCCTCAGCACTTTGATTGACAGGTCCTGTACTCAGTTTGAAAGTTTGCAAAGTAAAAAAATTCCCACTGTCAGTCTCGAACCCAGGACCTTGGTAACATTAGTCTGTATGACCTACCACTAAGCCATGCCTGCTTCACAAGAACACAGTGCTAAAATAAATATAACATGTAATAGTAGGAATCAGTATAAAGGCAATATAGGAGATGTACTATCCAAAGCATGTCAGGTAGAGTTTTAATGGCCAAATTACTGGATCCCATACTAGTTCAGTGTGAACAGAAACAGCCCTGCTACCTGTTAGCTTGTACATAGTAACGTAAGGTAATGTACATATGTGAAGGTATGTATATCTACACATACATATATATAAATATATATTAATACATATGAAATATAGTTGTAGGTCTCAGTAGCCATACACACTCACTACAGGAAACAGTGAAGATATATGCAGCAACCAGAATCTGCAACACAGCCTGGCTCCTGTGAGACCTACTAAGCCCTTTAACTGCTTAAAGGTGCCTCCAGCACTTTGATTGATAGGCCCTATACTCAACTCAAAAGCAGAATATGAGCATACTAGTAGGCCCTACCACAAGACCATTGTAACACTAGTCTGTATGACCTACCACTAAGCCATGACTCTCATACAGGAATATAGTGCTAAATAAGTGGAACATGTAATAGTAGGAATGAAGATAAAGGCAATATAGTATGTCTACTACCCAAAGTATGTCATGCAGACTTTTATAGTCCCAATTACTGGATTCCCATACTAGTGTAGTGTTAACAGAAACAGCCCTGCTAATTGTTAGCTTGTACCCAATAATGTCAGCTAATGTACATATATGAAAGTATGTATATGTACACAGATATATATATATTTATATAGCAATACATATGACATATAGTTGTAGGTGTCAGTATGCATACACACTCACTACAGGCAAGATAAATGCAGCAACCTGAATCTACAACACAGCATGAAGCATGGGAGATGTACTAACCTTCACACTCACAAAACACTGTCAACAGCATACCAGCATGGTCCACGCCCTACAATCTGAAAGGGCAACGCCTATCTCACATACCCTTTTATAGCAGTGTCCTGAAATCACAGTGAGACATGCAATCAGTACACACCCAGCTGCATGCAATTAGCAAATGCTGCCTTACAATTGGTGCAGAGGCCATCACATGGACCTATGCAGATACCTACAAAAGCATTGAGTTCCCACACTACACTCACGCAATACATTCATTGCACAAACACTACGGATAAAGAGAGAGAGAGAGAGAGAGAGAGAAAACAACCAAACAACCAAACAACCAAACAAATATTAGGACTGCCAGCAGCAAAATAGTACAGTTTTGTACCTACCATAAATGTAGATGTTCGAGGATCCCCATTGCTGCAGTCCTTACTATTGGGTATAGTCCGCATCCAGTCGGCCCGAATACCAGAGTATAAGGCTGACGTCGGTCAGGGCGCATTAGACTGACGTCAGTACGTCAGGGTACTAATGCGCATGACCGACGTCATATCCTCAGTCTTTTCTTGCCCCAGATGTCAGAAGACCCTAAAAAGACAAGGCCCAAAATACCTGCACCAAAAATATGTACAATATATACAAGAATATATACAAAAATATATACATGTAACCTCACCTACACAACCACCCCTAAACACAGAGGGGAAGGAGGGAGGGTAAATTGGACTGCAGCAATGGGGATCCTCGAACATCTACATTTATGGTAGGTACAAAACTGTACTATGTTCTTCGTTCCCCATTGCTGCAGTCCTTACTATTGGGTAGAATCCCAAAGCAGAGGTAAGGGAGGCTGGCAAATCATAAAGAAGCAGGAGCTGACAACATGCCTTGCAAAACAGCTGTGGCAAAACCAGCCCTAGACTTAGAGTAGATAGGAAGGTGATAATGCTTAGAGAAAGTATGCACTGAACTCCAAGTAGCTGCTTCCAAAATATCCTTAGTTGCCACCCCTTAGAAATGCTGTTGAAGTGGCAGTAGCCCTAGTGGAATGAGGCCTAATCCCAGCTGGAATCTCCTTGCCATGATGGGAATAACAAAATGCAATGCAAAAGCCAATCCACCTAGAAATAGTTTGTTTTGACACAGGCTTGCCCTGTGAACTCAAAGCAAAAGAAACAAACAACTGCTGAGACTGCCTGAAATCCTTAGTCCTGCTTAAATAATAACGCAATTGCCTGTGTACATCTAAAGTGTGCAAAATCTTTTCCCCTTTATTTTGGGGGTCTGCATAAAAAGTAGGCAAATGAATAGTTTGGTTTAAAGCCACACTAGAAACCACCTTAGGCATAAAGGAAGGATTAGTACGTAATGATACCCATCCTTATGGAAAATCAAAAATGGCTCTACTGCCATAAGGGCCTGCAACTCAGACACCCTTCTTGCAGAAGTAATAGCCAACAGAAAAGCAGTCTTCCATGACAAGTATTTCAATTCAGCAGTAGCCGCAGGCTCAAAAGGTTGTAGAGTAAGTTTTCCAACACAAAATTGAGATCCCAAGCAGGAGTAGGAGCTCATTGGGGTCTTATATTCTTTGCCCTCTAAGAAACTGCTTGAACAAAGGATGCGAAAACAATGGTGGGTCACAATCATAGTGAGCTGAAATTGCTGCAGCATGAATCTTAATGGAAGAGAAGGACAAACCTTTGTCCAATAACTCAGTAAGATATTGAAGAGCCACACTCAAATTAGGCTCAGAAACCTGCAAATTCTTTGCTGTACTCCAAAATAAAAATCTCTTCCATTTTTCAGCGTACACTTTCCTTGTACTAGGTCTTCTAGCTTCCATAATCACATTTAAAACTTGTTGAGGAAGTTGAGACCTGCTGTGTTTCAACACAGAATATGCCAGGCTGTTAGATGAAGAGAATGAAGCTTGACATTGAGCAGATGACCATCCTTCTGAGATAACAGATGAGGAATCAGAGGTAAAGGCCATGGAGGCTTCCTTACCAGACTCCGTAGTAGTGGGTACCAGTGTTGGCGAGGCCAATCTGGAGCTATCAAAATCATCCTTGGCCTGTCTTGTCTGACCTTTAATAGTACCTTTGGAAGAAGAGGCAGAGGAGGAAAGGCATACACATGAAGGTTTTTCCAACTGAAAGACAGAGCATCCACTTTCCAAGCTGTGTGATGAAACCCCTTTGTGCAATACTGTGGCAGCTGGTGGTTTAGTGGAGAAGCGAACAGATCTATGTCTGGAGTTCCCCATGACACTGTCAATTTTGAAATACATGAAGATCCAGTTTCCACTCGTGGGGATCCATGATTTGTCTGCTTAACACATCTGCTAAGGAGTTCTGTGCTCGGCAGAAACCTTGCCTGAAGAGTTAGTTGCAAGCTTAGCGCAGTCTCCCATAAAATCATTGCTTGCCTGCATAGAGGATAAGAATGTGTTCCCCTTGCTTGTTGATGTACCACATGACAGTTGTGTTGTCTGTTAGAATCAACACCTGCCCTGGAAGAAGTAACTCCTTGAAAGCCATTAATGCAAACTGGACTGCTAACATCTCCTTCATGTTGATATGTAGATGCTGTAGTCTGGCAGGCCACTTGTCTTGTATCCACTTTCCATTTAGATGAGCTCCCCAAGCAATGTCCGAGGCATCTGTCGTTAAAATCTGACTCGCCTCTGGCCGGGTCACAGAGAGTCCCTTGTTTAGGTGACATTCCTGAGCCCACCACAAAATTCTTTTTGAAGGCAAGGTATTATTTGAATGACAGTGTCCAAATCCTGGCAGTGCTGTGTCCATACATTTTGAGATACCATTGTAGCTTCCTCATATGCAGTTTGGCATTGGGAAGCACCAGAATACAAGATGCCATGAACCCTAATGCTTGAAGGACTGTCCTTGCAGTCAGCACGGACTGATGAGATAGTTGATGGAAGTAAAGTGATAGACTCTTTTGTTTGTCCGGGTTTAAAAGGCCATCTGGGCTGCTGTATTCAGTCTCACACCCAGAAAGCACATGTCTTGAGAGGGTACTAGACTGGACTTTATTTCGTTCACAGAATACCCTAGGCATCTTAGCACTGCTATAACATATTCCAGATGCTGTAGAAGGTCTTCCTTTTCTTGAGCCAGAATCAGGCAGTCGTCCAAGTAAGGATAGATTTGAATTCCTTGAAGCCTGAAGTAAGCTATCACTGGAGCCAGAACCTTTGTGAATACTCTGGGCAGTAGATAAGCCAAAGGGCAATGCAGAGAACTGATAATGAGAATTTCCAGCTCGAAACCGCAGATACTTCCTGCAACTTAGCCTTATAGGCACATGAAGGTAAGCTTCCTTGAGATCTAAAGTTACCATCCAGTGATCTTTGCCCAGCAGAGGTAAAAGCTGTTGTAACGTCAACATCTTGAACTTGGGAATGTCCAGAAAAGTGTTGAGGAGAGATAAATCCAAAATTGGTCTCCACGTGTTCCCCTTCTTTGGTACTAGGAACAGGCGAGAATAAAATCCTAGGCCCCTTTCTGATACAGGGACTGGCTGAATGGCCCCCATCTGGAGTAACTGAGAAACTTGCTTGTGAGCCTCTTTTCTTTGTGGAGGAGGAACGTCTGGCATGCCTTTGAAAGGGGGCATTGTATGGAAATACAATCTGTAACCGTGGTGAATGATATCCAACACCCATTTGTCTTGAGTAATTAAATCCCAATTTTCTTTGAAAAGAGACAGTCTTCCTCCCAAAGGAGCTGCCAGACGAGAATCTACTGGCAGCTGAAAAGACAGGTCATTGGGTCTGTTTACGAAAGGATTGACCCCTGCCCTCACCAGAAGTCTGAGCAGGTGAACTCCCTGTTCTAGGCCTAAAAGAACCTTGAGCCCTGCCCCTACCACGTCTAGACCTACCCCTAGACTGGGAATCATAAGCAGGATATGTCCACCCCTTAGCAGGCCAATTTCTACTAAACTTGGTGGCTGCACCTGCAAAAATCTTTAACAGTTTGCATAGACTTAGCTTTGTCCTCCATTTTCTTTAAAACTGCTTCCACAGGCGATCCAAACAACACATCAGACTGTAAAGGAGCATCCAAAATCCTTGTCTTAACATGCTCAGCTAAATTCTGATCCTTCAACCAGGCATGCCTGCGAAGAACAGAACTAGTAGCAGCCACCCTCGAGGAGGCCTGTACAGCATCAAAACCACATTGCAAAGAATGCTTACCCACTTGTTCAGACACATGAACCAAATCCAGCAACTCTTTACATAATACCTTCCGCCAAAGCATCCACCTTAGATTTTAATTGTGAAAGGAGATAATTCTGATATTTTAGCATGTGAAACTGACAATTCAATGCTCTCATGGCTAGAGTGGAAGAAGTATACACTTTCTTTCCCCACCTATCCAAAGCCCTTGCCTCTTTATCAGTGGGAACAGGATTTTTAATCACAGAAGCTTTAACACCTTTAGGCCCTTGAGAAATAGTTTCTGGATCCGCCCTAGGACTCTTAAACAAATACTTATGAGCTTCGGGCACCCTATAATACCTATCAGGCTTAACAGGAGCAGGAGGCAAAGAGTCTGGGTTCAGGGAAGCCTCTGCAACAACATCTTCCACCACATTCAACACAGGAGGAATAGCTAAGGGCCTATGCTGGGGTAAAAACAAGAATTCCCTAAGCCTTTTCCTGGAATCAGAGTAATCCTGGCCTTCCCATTTAAAGTGCTCCCTCATGGAATGCAGAGTCTCTGAAAATGAGAAATCCTCAGGAGGAGAAGCTGTAGGAGTGGAATCATCCACATCAGAATCAGAATAAGTAGGATACTCCTGCAAGTCTTCCGCAGAAGACTCTGAAGCCTCTGAACACTGTTCAAAACTATCAAACTCCGGTTCCACCCTAGGCCTCTTATCAGGCGGGGGCATAGAACCTCTAATCATAGTAATCAAATCTTCTGCCATTTTAAGCATATGTTTCTTAGGTACAGAACCCGAAATGCTAGGAGAAGCCCCCACTGAAGCTGAACTAGGCCTACCCCTCAAAGAAGTTTTGGCAACAGAAGGAGAGGCTCTAACTACTTTGGGAAGAGAGGGAAGAACAGTTACCTGAGAAGCCCCCTCAGCCTGGCCTACCTCCTGAGAAGGCACATCCTGTAACAGTAAAGTTTCTGCCTGAGACTCCATGGAAACTCCCGGCAAAACCTCTGGCTCCACTGAGCCTTCTAAAGAACCGACGTCCGGGACTGCCGGTTCATCAACCCTAGGCTTCGCTGTTTTGTCCTTGCGCTTCTTGGGCCAGCGGGCGTCGGAGCATCCGGCGGCATTTTATAATTGCAACGCTTCCCAAACACTAACCTGGCACAGTCTAACCTCCTCTTAATAGTGCGTTTGTTAAACCTAGCACAAGAGCGGCAACCAACAACGTCGTGCTCAGGCCCTAAACAAGGTATACACAAGGTATGGTAATCCCTATGAGGTATCTGTTTCCCACAAGAAATACAGTTATTCACTTTTTCTCACATCCGGTTAAATACTGAGGCAAGAAAAAACCAAAATGTTCCCCAACGCGGTACTTAGCCAACTCTGTTTCGGTCTGAAACTCCGGTTTCGGAAATATTTCAGAACGCCAACCTGCACTTTCATAAAACTGCTTCTGCATCGGACCATGCGGCAAAAAAGACTGAGGATATGACGTCGGTCATGCGCATTAGTACCCTGACGTACTGACGTCAGTCTAATGCGCCCTGACCGACGTCAGCCTTATACTCTGGTATTCGGGCCGACTGGATGCGGACTATACCCAATAGTAAGGACTGCAGCAATGGGGAACGAAGAACATCAGCAGCAAGCAGCAAGGAGCAAGCAGCAAGCAGCACCACTGGCACATCAACAGCTGCCACAAACACAGGTAATGCAAAGTAGCAGGTTAATCCTGTGTATACTGTGACACCTCCAAATGTATCATAGTTCACTATCTATAGGTATGTCCATGAGTTAGGTTATGTGTACATAGTCATGAAATATAAACATATGTAATATTGTTGTACATGTGGGCCATAACTAACACTTCCATAGCTTAGAACACAAGGCCAGTTGTGCATATGATGCAGTAGTTCCCAGGGTCAGTAGAGGTTCCTCCTCATTGGTGTGGGACCACTGTGTATGATTGGCACTGTTCAGGTACATATCCTGTAGTATGGCCAGGGATTAATATCAGTCTGTCATGTGGTGCTATGTCCTCCAGGGGTGAATGTAGCACACATCCAGGGATACCATTTCGTAACAGTGATGATATGTGTTCTGCAATGATGAATGTGGCTCTCACCTGGACATGTGAGAGGATAGGGAGGTTACAGTCATCTGGGATAACTAATAACACGTGTGTAGGACAATGGGGGGGGGTACCTGCACCTAAACTGTCTGCAACAATGTTGCCAATATCTGTGCATTTGGTGAATGTGAAGCATCTTAACACTGCAGACAACAGATGCCTTCCCGTCATGTGAATCTGCCCTGTGCTGCAGTAGCTTCCTACTATTGTTATACAATATGCCTGTATCTGTAGTCCACTGGACAGGATTAATAAGTGGTGTGCAGTTGTTCTGGGTTAGATAACTGTGTGCACAGTACATGCAGTATGTGGGATGTCTGTGGTAAGCATATGCAAAGGTGCTGGCGGTGTGTGTTGTGGCTTCCACTGGCCCAGTGGGCTGCATGGATAGCATCACTGTCATAACTACTGAATAACTGTGTAATAACATGCATACATAGCAAGGTAGTGTACTGTGCTTGTGGTGTTGTTCGGATATGTATATCCAGGCTGAGTAATGTGTGTCCACATCACAGGGTTGGATGGCAGCACACATCCAGTATGTATGGATGAACACCCAGAATGTGTCAGACGTGTCACCTTTGCAGACGTATCTGGCCATTACCTGTGCATCCCCCACAACACACACACATGCAACATATGGCAGAAGTACTATAGCAGTACACACATGTTCATAGGTTCATACTAGGCTATCTGCCCAAGGGCATTTACAAGCCTAGCCCATCGTTTTGTGGCTTACACCACCCCTTTAGTATGGGGAACCATACCCATTATTTTGCTGTGCCTCTGTCGAGCAGTGACACTGAGGTAATCCCTGGGGTATATCTGCGATCTCCCATCCATTGGTCAAGATCTCTTGAACAAGGCCAGCGAGGTGCTCTGCCTCACATATACCGTGATTTTGTTCCACAGCATAGGGAGTCTTTGGGTGATGAATCTATCCCTCCAGCATGTCCTATTAATAGCCGTGTCGAGGTTTAAGTCTCCCGCCCTTGTGGCTCTGATGGATCTAGATTTTTTGAGGTGAAGCATATTCATCAAATCTGGTTTTGACATGGCCTTGTATGTTAGGCAAAGGTCACCTCTGAGCAAGCGATAAGCGACTGAATAGAACATACATGGACATGCTGGAGGGGCCAATTCCTAACCGAGAGGCTCCCTTCACTCTGTAATGAGCTCGAACAGTTGAGAATGAACAGTTCATAGGTTCATACTAGGCTATTTGCCCTAGGGCATTGGTAAGCCTAGTAGAATGTGTTTGTCTTTTGCCACCCAATCACAAGTTATGCTGCTATGCCCTTGTCCGACTTTAGTATACTGTGCCTCTGTCTAACAGCGACATAGAAGTGATACCTGGGGTACAACTATGATCTCCATCCACTCATCCAGATTCCTATGGAAGAGAGTCAATGAGGGACTCTGCCTAACCAGTAGTGTGAGCTCATTACAGAGTGAAGGAAGCCTCTCGGTTAGGAATATGCCCCTCCAGCATGTCCATGTATGTCAGTGCTGAGGTCCAGCTCTCCTGAGCATGTGGCTGTATGGGACTCTGATTGCCTGAGGTGCATCACGTTCATTACTGCTAGGTAGGACATGGCTGTATATGCGCACAGATTGCCTCTGAACAGGCAGTATGCCACTGAGTCCAGCTGGATTCACTTTACCTGGGCAGCATATGACATCTGTGTGAACCATTGCATCCCCTTGATGATGTACTGTTGTCCTGTACCAGTTGCTGTAGGTGTCTGGTTAGGTACATCCCAAAAGGTGCATTGTACGCAATTATAGGCCTGATGATGGATGAGTACAGAGGCACAATGACCTCCCCTGCCATACATGTGAATCAGTCATGATTAGCTGGGCTATATAACATGTCTGTCAATCCACGTTGGCCATGTGGTAGACAAATGACAGACCGCTACCATGTTTCTTCCCCAGGTCCCCAACCACGTCTTCTGTACTCAATGGCCTAACACCTATGTTGTACTGTGCCACCAATGTGGAGGCGTGGGAATCTGCATTGAATACTGATACTTCCCCTCCCTTGTTCAAGTGTTGGGGCCGACAAGAATGGTAACAGCTATAACGTGGTAGTACTGGTGTGCTCCTGTGAAACCTGAAACAGGTTCATGTTACTGCACAGATATCGATGTCCAGAATGCTAGGTAGGGTTTTGGGTGCGTGCATCCTTGGGTCTAGACGTCCAGTGTTGAGTAGCATCACTCTTACTTCCTCATCCTTTGTGATACAAATGGATGTGGGTTTGCCTTATGAGCCTTGCCTAATACAGGCACTATGGGTGTAGCAGGAGGCTCCGCCAAATGTCAATAGGACTGTGGTGACAGGTGCAAGCTGTCCCTAGCAAAGCATACCACTCCAAGATGGCAGGCATTGGCACACCTGTGAATGACACCAGTATGTCAGTCAATTGTTGGAAGGGATCATCGTGCCTTGATATTGTGGCATCGTTCTAGGTGAGGGTAGGATGCTACTCAAGGTCAGGGTCAAACTGTCTCGGGCTACGTGCTCAGAGAGCTCTGTAATGTCTCATGTCATGTAGTCCAGGGAGGAATGTGTCAGGCCATTCACAGCAGCATGGACATTGACTGAGTCATACCTGTACCTGCCTTGGGGTTACCTGAGTGTTTCTGTTATGTGGCAGGTCATAGTGCCTGACAGGCTACACACCATGACCCTCACCTCGTTAAGCCTGGTGAACGTGATGTGAGTGTGCCTGATGATAGAGGCACCTAGTACAGGTGTATGAGGTGTGTTGTTAACTGTTAATGGCTGTGAGTGTTCAGCACATTGGCTTTGTGTGATATGTGTTGCACATGTTCGTTTATGTGGTAGTGGTTGCCTGGATGTCTGCTTAGGAGGTCTCTGCTGCATAGGCAGAGCTGTGGTCTGAGCCTACAAGTATGATCATGTGTGATCATGTGTTAGGTCCGCTGTTGTGGTAGGTCTACGTGAGACTGGAAGTGTAGTGAGTGATCCCCTTTGCCACGTGACTGGTTATGGCGGTATTGAGTAGACAGAGCCTAGCCTCCAGTCTGGTATATGGTTGCATCACTCACATGAGTTTGAATTTGTTGTTAGGAGGAGGTTGTCTGTGTACATGCATCTGTTCTAACATTGTCTCTGGAGTACCACACTCACCAGCAGGACTGGGGAGGAACTGACAACTGACCTCTGGACATGCTAGAATACTATTGTGAACTCTGTAATCACTAATGATTGAAAACAAGGTCCAGTGGGGAGTGAGGGTGTACTGACATTACCTACAACTGCTGACTGATATAAAAGTGTCAGTGAGCAAATGCCAGGTAACCTAATTGCAATGTGTCACAATGAAGTAAATGCAGCAATGACAAGCAGTCACTTGCTGTCATGTGTAACATGGAAGTACGTACAGTAAGCAATGCAGATAACAGTAGTGAGTCACAGATGTGTTGAGAAGATGTGTACTATGTGGAAGTAGCATACCAGTGAAATAACAAGCTAACAGATAACAAGCATATAAACAAAGGTAGATCCAGGAGGCCTGGATGTACTGTTTGCTACAACAAACAAGGTGTAGCAATGTCAGTAAGATACAGCTCAGATATGCAGGCACTATAAACCTGAAACCAGATGTCCCCAGCTATGAATGGCAGAGTACAGCCTATTGTCACACATGAGTGCAGACCACAAACCTCGTTAATGTTAAATAACTGGCCTGAAGGCCAACTGCCCATACCAGAAGTAATACACTTGTACACTGGGCCCACAATCAGCAGTTCCCAACTTCAATGGATGAAAGATATGTGTCCTGCCACCACAGTGCTTGCCACCAACCTCCCTAATGTAAAACAACTGGTCTGAAGGCCAAGTACTTAGTACAAATGACATAGAATGATAGCTACACTGTAATCAGGTTTTAACCAATCAGTAATAAGTAGAAGTTAACACTCCCTGTATAGAATGTGTACCATGTATTGTTGAGATACTATGCTGATAACCTGTTTGTGTACCTTTCCAGATAGACATGGCACCTAAAAGGAATCCTGCCTACTCTGCTGCAGAGGATGACGTGATCCACCAGAGCCTGGTGCGTGACTATGCCATCCTGTTCTCACGCACCACCCAGAATCAGCAGGAGAGGTCTGCACTGTGGCAAAACCTTGTTAGCAGGATAAATGATGTTGGCATGCATGATAGGACATATGAGCAGGTGAGACATCACTGCAGTGATTTGATAAGAAATGTCCGCCAGCGTGCTGCAGATATCCGCAGGCAACAGGTTGCCACAGGTGGGGGGGGGTGGCCACACATCCCCCCCTCACCAGACAGGAGGGGCTACTGCTAAGTGTTGTGGATCCAGCCCCAGAACAACAGCAACAAGCATGCATCCTGATGGAGGTTGGATCCACACAGCAGCAAGACAGCGAGCGTGCAGGTAAGATGCCATATTCATTTATTGTTATTACTTTTACATTTGCTGACCCAGATAGTCTAGCTGGATATAAGTTCATTTTCAGTAGAGGCCTGTGGAGAAAAGCTCCACACATAACGTAATAAAGGCAGACAGACAAGTTGTCAATACAGACAGCCAACATAATAGAATTGTACACCAGCCTGTTAATTAAATCAACATACATGTAAGGAAGTCAAACAGTTTAGAGTCATACACAATGTACCGTTGGTTTCAAAGCAATCCTACCTAAAGCATAATGTTATGCAATAAGGCAAAAGCCATATACATAATAGTTAGGGCTCAGAAGGGTAGAGAAGTAGAAGGAGTATGACAGATACAATGATATGGAAGAGGCAGGAGTCAAGAAGGGAAGTGAGGAAAAGAAGGAAGACAGTCAAGGGGAGGTGGGAGGGATGGGAGAAGTAGGTCAGAGCATAGAAGGACATCAAGGTGAAAGAAACAGGGTAGAAGTTAGTTTCTATGCACAATGAGGGGTTAAAGGTGAAGAGAGGGTAGGGAGAGGGACGTTAGCCTGGACTCCAAGAAGAACAAAGCCAGTGGTTTTGGAAGTACAGTTTGAGTTGACGTTTGAAGAGAGGTAAGCGTGAGATTAGAGTTAACTCCTGGTATGTACATATGACTGTTCTGTACGCTGTTACTTCATGCACGCATAAGGTGTGCATGTGGTATGTATCTGTCATCATGATATATATACAGACATGATGTGCAGCTGATGTGTATAAGGGAACTAGTGTACTACTGTACTGTATCATGTGCAAAACGAATGGCACACATGTGCCCACTGACATTACTCTCTTCACACTTCCAGGTCCCTCCCATCTAGCAATGAGGCAGGCCATACATGCTGGTGAGTCTTTTTAACATTATCTGTAAAACAATTTATAAAACAAGGAAGAGTAGTGTAACTCTGTAGTAGACATGCTGGTGACTGTGTTCACAATAACTGTAATTGACAGGTAGTAAATTGAGTAGTGTAACACGGTACTGATGTGTGTGTTTACTGTGGGGTGTGCATGTGTGCAAGTGTGCCTGTGCCCAAGTGTGCATGTGTGTTAGTGTCCATGAGTGCATTTGTCCATTTCTGAATGTGTGCATTAGTATTGAAGTGCATCTCTTTCAAATATGTATTGAGACTGTAATCTGTGTTCCATGTTTTCCTCCGTAGGTTCTGGTGCTGCTCTGGTGACCTGCAGCAGGGAACCTGAATCTTGTGCCCCAGGTACTGATGATGATGAAATGTCTGTAATGGTGCAGGAAGGTGTGTCTGGGTCCGCCATTGGTCAGCCAATTGACAGTACACAGCTTTCAACCCCGTCAATGCGCACAGTCATCCTGCCGTTACATCCTTTGTCACCATTGTCCCTAGGTGATGGACAGTCAGCAGTGGGCATAGATCAGGGTAATGTGGTACCTGTGGTACATGCATCCTCACAAGGCAGCCATGTGCAGAGGCCTCCAATGGTACCACGCAGACAGTCGCCCATGGGTTCTCGTGGGGGCATCCGTGGCGTACTGCCTCTGGCCGACGTGCCCAAGGAGGTATGTCAACCTCCACTATGTTTAGAACTGTCATGCAGGCACAGGCACGTATGGAAAGGTACACCAGACAGGGTCTGAGGGAGCTGAGAGCATGTCGCATAGCCATGACAGACGGCATGCATGATGTTGCGAATGCTATCCGTAACTTCACAGATGTCGTTGACAGACGTTGTGGGGGCATAGAACAGCTGCTCCACAACCAGATGTCCATGGGCCAGGGCGATGGTGTGCGTTTGCGACATCGACGTGGCCGTATGCCAGCGAGAGCACCAGCTGGCAGTGGCCGCAGACGACAATGGGCCCACTCGTGCGTCTCAAGTGCCAGCACCAGCCCCAGCAATGCTGGGTCTGTGCTGTCATCCAGACGCCCCAGGAGACCACGTGCACGTGGCTCTGGACAGTCCCAACAGGGAACTGTGTCCAGTCAACACACCCCTGGTTCCGATGACAGTACCCAGTCTGGGTTAGTACCGGATACGGCCCGTAGCACCCCTGCCAGGCACAGGTACCGTGTCCGTGCCCACAGACACTGATCTGGATGACCTGACAGGTGCAGTCTGTGGCTGTCCACAAAACCCTGTACATGGCAGCCATTATGTGGGACTGTGTGCGTGCTTACACACATGCAGACACCTAACACCTAGGGCAAACACATACACACACACACTGCACCAACAACGGTCCACCCTGTACTGCTGCCCCTCACAAACACACATACACACACATGTCAATTGGTGTTACCAGTGGCGGCTTGGGCATACCTAACCCACACCCTGTGCATATGATGACACTGTGCCACCTCCTGCATACTACAACATCGGTGCAGGTAAAGGTAAACACGTTGCTGATGCACAGGGTGACTACATAGATGTGTATAAGTAGTAACATGTTGGTAACTGTTGACTGTTGCAGTATAAATGTGTGTATATCCCAGCAGTCTTGCTGCAGTAACTGTATGAATGTCCTCAATTGTTATCTGCACCCATACTACTTAACAAAGTGTACCAGCTGCACACCATCACATGCTAACATTGACTATGGCAATGCACATCTTGTGCTGTTATGTAGATTCAGCTACATGTATCTGTTCTGTCACACATGCATTTATACACACCCTGCTACCCACACACATGCACACGCTCACCTGCCATTCCCATTATTTATCACCCTACATGAGTAGCTGTTGATACATAACAGGTACACATTTCAGAAGTGCACTATGTTGTTTACTACTGGCATCCCCTTCTCTACCTATACTCACAGGGTGCAGGCAACCTCATCAGTTGGAAGATGTAATGTGCATCAGGTACTGTAGTACCCTGATTGCCACAGCAAACATGTTTCCCATATGGAAATGCACACACAGACACATCCCACATCCACACACTTGCCACATTCAGGCTTCAGAACACTATCTAGGTATATTTGGGTACATGTGCGTGTTACAGTAGCATGTAACACTATACTGAGTACTGGCAGTTAGTTGTCTGTTGTCATGTTGTCTGTATAGAATAAAATAATTGTTTGATTATCCTACTCCGTTTTGTGGACATTACTTGAAGAAGTGTTACCTTACATGTGTTATCAGTACCACCACCTTCTGTTTTGTAGTTTTGTTTGTATAGGGTGCTATCAACATCACTGCTTGTTAAGGGTAATGACCACCCTGCAGTGCATAGACCCATGTGGCAAAAGCCACATCCCACCCCATCATTGTGCACACACACTAACCCCACCAACAGTAAAACACATACTTTCCATTTGCAAGATTCAAACCCATACCTAACTGTGCAATGACAGTAGAAACAGACACATTAGCAGAGTGTGCTATTTGCAGTAGTTGGAGAAATCTTTACTAATGCTGTACTTAGAGGGTGCTGACATCATCTGTGTGTAGGAGGAGGGATGTGCACCCTGTAGTGTGTTCTCCCAGTTGGCAAAAGGCAGTTAACCCTCCCAGCATAGTGCACACACATAAACCACACTCATACTAACACACATACATTCCCTTTGCAGGATTCAAACCCCTACCTAACTACGTTATGACACTGAAGAAAGACGCATTAGCAGAGCGCTATGCAAATTACTGGAGGACTTTACTACAGGTGATATAGTTATACAGTCCTGACATCATCAGTGTTTCAAAAGGGGGATCTGCATCCTGTACTATACTGTCACGGTTGCTAATAGGGACATTTCCCACACACACACATCGATGTGTTGGAGGTTTGCATATGTGGGGGATCCAGAACTCCAGTGTGATTAGTATATGGTTTGATTGCAACAATGAGGGATATACTCCCAGTGGTGAGCAGTTTGTACTCATGTTTGTAAAGGTCAGCTCTAGTATATCTGCCCCTCTTGTGGGAAGGTTGGTTACCTGTTCCATAGCCAAAGAATGTCTGATCGATGGGAACCTTAGAGCTTGGGTATTGTGGCTTGTGTAATGTTCACAGTCTATGTTTGGGTAGCTGGCATCACCCAGTATGATGGTGTTTGCAGAGTAATCTAAACTCTCCTGTGTCAGCATGAAGGCTGTGTGGGAGACCTGAGTTTGAGAGGGTGCTGTAAGAGCTCCTCTGTGTCTCTTTCCATGTGGTCCAGGGAGGTGCGTCCCAACAGGTAGCTGACTGTGACCCTCCCTTGCTCTGTCTGGAGGCGGCACGTCTGTCAACAGCTCATGTCAAGCAAGTGCACACCCCTCATAAATGATGTGGAAACCTTCAAAGGCCCAAGGCCTGTTGAAAATATGGACCAGACTGCAGATACCTGTATAGAGGCATTCTGTGGACACATTCAGGAATGCATGGATCATGAAGCCACATATGAAAGCATGACCCAATTCTCCAAAGGCAGATGTCCTGGGCGCGGACACCAGCCATAAACACACTATACAATAGAAGGATGACGCCACTACATGATACAACAACCTCCCAAAATGTGAAGGCACCACTGATGAGTATTGGAAGACAACTACAGGCACCCATATGATTGTCTAAGGCCATCTTTGAGAGGGATTCCACAAGCCACTGAGGATAATCACAAGGCTGCCTGTAGTTATGTTAGTAACCTGGGTGGTACTACCCAGATATGCTCAGAGGTAATACAATATGTCACACAAAATATAAAACACACAGACATTGCCATCATCCTAGTGGACAGGTTCAATGCTGCCTTCTCTCCCCACTACACCAAAAGGGAACATATGTCTCGCAGCACAGTGCTTCCCCCCCTGACATCACAGATGCTCAGGTAAGAGATGCCCTTCCCAAAGCAATAAACACTGCATCAATGGGACCAGACAGTGTCCCAGGCTGTGTCCTACATGAACCACAAGAAGAGCTACACCCAGACATAACACCACTGTTCAATCCCAGCCTTAATACACGATATGTGGCCAGAGAGTGGCATACAGCAACAGTGGTCCCTCAACATGCAGGTGGTGCCGTCACGGATACTGGACACTACTCGCCCCATATGTCTGACTAGCTTTGTCTGCAAAGCTATGGCAAGGATCATCATGAACCTCACATATCTAGATATTGTGGACCTACAGACATGTCACCATACACAGTTTGGCTTTGTCAATGGAAAATCCTGCCTATCAAACCTGTTTGCTTTGTTTGAAACAGTCACCAAGGCTACTGTCAAGGGGTAGGAGGTCCACACAGCCTACCTGGACCTTGCATAAGCCTTGGATACAATACCCCACTTGTGCATTCTAGGGAAGCTCACCAGTGTACATATTAACCCCTATGTCACTATGGGTATTGCACAGTGGCTCAAGGGCAGAACACACATGGTAGAATTGCTGGAGCCATGTCAGCCTCCAACCTGGTACAAGTGGTGTCTGACAAGGCACAGCCCTAGGAGCTGTCATGTTCATTATATAGTTGTCATAGGTACAGGCCAACATGGAAGTACTGTGGCTCAGCAAGTCGCAGGTGACTGCAGACCGAACACCATAATCAACTCAACAGCTAACACACGCATCCTCCAAATGGGACTCTTGCAAACACACGACTTGTGCCACAGCCATGGCCTCAACGTGAATGACAGAAAGAGTATAGTCATCCCCTTTGTTAAACACTAAGTGACCACAATGTACCACATATGCGTTAATCCAGTAAGTGCAGACCAAGGAATTATGGACCTCGAGTGCAGGTTGATAGCATTCTACCATTTGACAACAACATGGACAAAGTGGTTAGGTAAGCATGTTATATGGGCCACATCATCATGGGATCCACATGTAGGCCAGGGGAGGACATTGTGCCCCTTTACTCATCCCTCATCATGCCCATAATTGACTATGATGAACCTGTCGGCATGCACCTTACCAGACACCTGCAGCAACTGGGGCTACCACATATGTACCTCGACAAGGGGATCAAAGTGCTCAAACAGATGCCACATACTGACTGGTTAAAGTAGCAGCAGCTCTACTCAGTGACATACTGCCTCTTCATAGGCAATCTGTGCCTGACATAGAAGGCCAGGTCATACCCTCACGTAATGGCCATGCTGCATCTCAGAATATCCAGATCCCACCAGGATACACGCTGGAAATACTTGAACCTCAGGAGTGATATACATAGGACATGGTGGAGGGGCACATTCACAACTCAGAGGCTCCCTTCATTCCTGATTATTATCCCAATAGAGGTTAGGCGGACTTACTCAGTGACTATCTTCAAGAGCGATATTAATGACTGGATGTGACATTGTAGGGTTACCCTGGGTATCACTTATGTGTCACTGTGAGAAAGAGGCACAGTATACTAACCTTGGAAAAGGGCATAGCAAGACAGATTCACAATGCATGTTGAAAGGCACGCACATTCTGGCTAGGTGGATACATGCCCTGGGCAGATATCCCTGTACGAACCTATGGACCTATGTCTCTTTTTCACCATTGGCCCTATGTGCTGTCAATCACCAATGTAATCTCAATACTCCGGTAGCATGTGCAAAGGTCAGTTGTCAGTCACCTCTATGGTACAGTTGTGGAATATGTGTGTCATGTAGTAATGTCACAGCTGCCACATGTACACAGTCAACCCTATCCCTACCCATTGATGTACATCACATGTATGAGATGGAAACACATGGCCAAACTGTAACAACAACATACAAGTCAGTCAGATGCATGGACACATATGACTCAGTCATTGTCCATGCCACCACAGCTGATGTGGGATGTCGCTCACTGGGATACATGATAGGGAACATGGAAGGGATCACTGAGCAAGTGACACAGGCTGGTAGACCCATGACCTTGGTTGGCATCAGACCCTCACCAGGGATTCCAACAAATTACTGAATGCTAATGAATAAGTGTAGCTACAACACCCTAGCTGAATGGTTCTTAGCATGCAGTCACTGCATTGCTATGGAATACTGTCTTACCACTCCCACAACAGGAGAGAACATGCAGCTCCTGTACATTAACAACATGTAGACTTTATGCCCCAGACCAGGTGTGCATCCCTCACTACTAGGCTGATAGCATCTACATCTCACACTGTATATACACATCCCACAAGCAGCATCTGCACAGAAGACCACGGTCATAATGTTACCCTGTGCAAATACCATGTATTCACATGTGGCAGGCATCACACATGGTAACTATTGAAAGTCACAGGTACATATGTGTATTTGGCACACACATACATCATGTGTTCATTGCCATAACCGGTGTAATCAATGTCATGCATTATTGTGAGGGACAACCCACACACATGGGCATTCTGTGTGTGCACAACACACATGGCATGTCTGTAATCAAAAGCCATACATAATTGTGATATCGTTTAGAAAGGGGTATGTGCATCCTGTAGTGTGTTTTCCCAGTTGTCAAAAGGGAAATATCAATCATACATACTTACCCCCCTTCACACACACTTGCCACCTGCTGGATTCAAACCCCTACCTAACTATGTTAAGACACTAGAGACGGACGCATTAGCACAGCGCGCTATTCGCATTACTGGGGGATTTCCTTTCCCCTGATATACTTATAGGGTGCTGACATCATCAGAGTTTAGAAAGTGGAATGATCATCCTGTGGTGTGTTTTCCCAGTTGCCAAAAGGGATGTTTCTTTCATACACACTTACACACACACTTACCTCCCTTCACACACTTGCCACCTGCTGGATTCAAACCCCTACCTAACTATGTTGTGACACTAGAGACGGACGCATTAGCACAGCGCGCTATTCGCATTACTGGGGGATTTCCTTTCCCCTGATATACTTATAGGGTGCTGACATCATCAGAGTTTAGAAAGTGGAATGATCATCCTGTGGTGTGTTTTCCCAGTTGCCAAAAGGGATGTTTCTTTCATACACACTTACACACACACTTACCCCCCTTCACACACACTTGCCACCTGCTGGATTCAAACCCCTACCTAACTATGTTGTGACACTAGAGACAGACGCATTAGCACAGCACGCTATTCGGATTACTGAGAGAATCCTTTTCTCCAATATACTTATAGGGTGCTGACATCATCAGAGTCTAGAAAGTGGAATGATCATCCTCTGGTGTGTTTTCCCAGTTGCCAAAAGGGATGTTTCTTTCATACACACTTACACACACACTTACCCCCTTCACACACACTTGCCACCTGCTGGATTCAAACCCCTACCTAACTATGTTATGACACTACAGATGGACGCATTAGCACGGCGCGCTATTCGGATTACTGAGAGAATCCTTTTCTCCAATATACTTATAGGGTGCTGACATCATCAGAGTCTAGAAAGTGGAATGATCATCCTCTGGTGTGTTTTCCCAGTTGCCAAAAGGGATGTTTCTTTCATACACACTTACACACACACTTACCCCCCTTCACACACACTTGCCACCTGCTGGATTCAAACCCCTACCTAACTATGTTATGACACTACAGACGGACACATTAGCACGGCGCGCTATTCGGATTACTGAGAGAATCCTTTTCTCCAATATACTTATAGGGTGCTGACATCATCAGAGTCTAGAAAGTGGAATGATCATCCTCTGGTGTGTTTTCCCAGTTGCCAAAAGGGATGTTTCTTTCATACACACTTACACACACACTAACCCCCCCTTCACACACACTTGCCACCTGGTGGATTCAAACCCCTACCTAACTATGTTATGACACTACAGACGGACGAATTAGCGTGGCACGCTATTCGGATTACTGAGAGAATCCTTTTCTCCAATATACTTATAGGGTGCTGACATCATCAGAGTCTAGAAAGTGGAATGATCATCCTCTGGTGTGTTTTCCCAGTTGCCAAAAGGGATGTTTCTTTCATACACACTTACACACACACTTAACCCCCTTCACACACACTTGCCACCTGCTGGATTCAAACCCCTACCTAACTATGTTATGACACTACAGACGGACGCATTAGCACGGCGCGCTATTCGGATTACTGAGAGAATCCTTTTCTCCAATATACTTATAGGGTGCTGACATCATCAGAGTCTAGAAAGTGGAATGATCATCCTCTGGTGTGTTTTCCCAGTTGCCAAAAGGGATGTTTCGTTCATACACACTTACACACACACTCACCCCCCTTCACACACACTTGCCACCTGCTGGATTCAAACCCCTACCTAACTATGTTATGACACTACAGACAGACGCATTAGCACTGCGCGCTATTCAGATTACTGAGAGAATCCTTTTCTCCAATATACTTATAGGGTGCTTACATGATCAGTGTCTAGAAAGGGGGATGAGCATCCTCTGGTGTGTTTTCACATTTGCTAGGGGTAACATTTGGACCAAGTGTGTGAGCATGCCCAGTTCAGCCTTCCTGTGGCATGTTGTGTGAAAGATGTCTCATTTATCTAAGTGTGTGAGCATGCCCAGTGTGGGCTTTACATATGTTGAACTCTGCAGCCCATCACATTTGTGGATGAGTGTGACCTTCAACAAATACCTCCAGTTTATGGTTGTGTGTTCTGTGCCATGTTGTGTAGTTACTGTCTGAATGCTTTTTGTGTGAACAAAACAGGGAGTATACTGTGCCTGCAGGTTTTGCATGGGATACTTTGCACACAATTGTCAACATCCGTTCATACTGACCTAACACTGTAGCACTGTCTAGTGTAGTGTTTCAGTACTTTCACTGTGGTGGTCAGTATCCTGGGCATTAGTCCTATCACTGCTTTACATTTCCATAGTGTGCACAACAGCCTGGTTAGGGTCCAGTTGTGCACATCTGCACAAAGGCAGTGCCTCTACAGACCCTGTTAATTGCTGCCCCATAAGCTTAACAAGTGTAGTCTGCAAATCTATGGAGAGGATCATAATTGAGCTCATAAACAAAGATATTGGGGACATGCAGACATTGTACCCATCCCATTTTGGCTTGGTCAGGGGCAGATCATGCCTTTTGTACTGGGTTGACATCTTCAAATTGGTCACTTAGGCCATTGTTGGGGAAAGGCAGTCCATACAGCCTACCTTGGCCTTGCAAACACTTTCAACACAATACCCCACTCAGGTATTGTGGAAAACCCTAACAACTGAAATGTAAACCCATATGTCACAAGATGGGTTGCAAACTGGCTTAAGGACGGGACCCACAGGGTTAGAGTTGCTGGCACTATGTTAGACTCCAGGCTGGTCACAGGTGGTGTCACACAGGGCTCAGTCCTTGGCCCCATTGTTTGTCATGTACTTCCCAGAAGTACAGGCCAACATGGGAGGACTTTGGATGACAATGTTAGCAGATGACTGCACACTGGGCACCATAGTGGACAGTGCATCACACACAGATATCCTTCAGAAGGGACTCACAGTAACTGATAGCTGGTGCCAGGGCCATGGCCTGAAGTCAAAGTGCACAACATGTGTAGACATACCCTTCAGGAAAAGCAAGGTGACCCCAAGCTACCATATAGGTGGCAATCCTCTAAGCACAGAGGAGGTTATCATGGACCTGGGGACCCAGGTTGACAGTCGCCATTCTTCTGAGACTCACATTGCTAAAGTGGCTAGGAAGACCTTCTACATTGCCCACCTGATCAGGATGGGATTCACATCCAGATCTAGTGGGTCATTGTTTCCCTGTACTCTTCACTTATCAGACCAGTGATCGAGTTGAATGCCCTATTCTGGCTGTATCTCACCCAACATCTGCAGCAATTGGAGACACCCTGACTGTCCCCCACCTAAAGGATCTAGGAACCCCAACAGCTGTCATATGCTGCCAGATTGAAGACACTCACACTCTATTCACTCACATACCGTCTGCTTAGAGGTGACATGTGCCTGACATGCGAGGCCATGTCCAAACAGAGATTAATGGACATGCTCCACCTCAGACTCAGAAGATCCACCTGAACCACTAGTGCAGGTGACTTACACCTTAGCAGGGATGTATGTTGGACATGTTGGAGGGATGGAGTTATCACTCGGAGACTCCCTATGCTGTGTAATACAATCCTGGTCCATTTGAGGCAGAGCACCTTGCTGGCTGTGTTCAAGAGGTATCTTGACCTAATGCTAGTCGGAGAATGTGTTTGTCCATCAACACATTGTAAGCGTAGTTTGCCATGTCATATGTCTTGTTTAGTATACTGTGCCTCTGTCTACCTGCGACATAACATTGATACCCAGGGTAAACCTCCCATCTCCCATCCACTCATTAGGATTCCTGTTGAGGGGACTCAACCAGTGTCTCTATGGACAACCTGTACTGGTAGTTTACTCATGTGTGGGGCTGGCTTCTGTGTTTTGGATAATGCAGTACAGCCTGTCCTATATATGTCAGTGCTGGGGTTCAGGTCCCTCATGTGCATAGCTCCCTGCCATTCAGATTGTACAAGGTGCAGCATGTGCATTGATTCCAGCTTGGACATGGCTTTCTACATCAGGCACAGCTTGCATCTGGGTGGACAGCATGGCAGTGTGTGGAGCTGCACTCTGTTTAATCAGACTACACATTACATGTGTTCCAGCTCTGTCATACTCCTGGTGAGGTACTGTTGTGGACTTTACAGGTGCTGGATGTGTGTGCATGAGGTACACCGCACAGGGGCTGTTGTGGTCATTTCTAATGCTGATGAAAGATAACTGCAGAACCAGAATGACCTCCCCTTAGCTAGATGTCAGACAGCATGGACCATACAATCGCAACTGAAAACAGGACCCTCTCCACAAAGGGAAAGTGTCCTGTCTGGTGGACCCCAGCCATAAACAAACTGTATGACAGATGAGGGTTACTAATGCAAGACAGAGCTACATCTCCAAAAGGGAAGACAGCTGTGATCAGCACTAGTAGAAAGCTACATTATCTCATAAAGACATGCAAGGTCAACTTGGGGACATAAATCACCAAAGACAATGAAGGTAACCACACTGCTTTCTTCAGTTATGTCAGACACCTGGTTGTGAACCCTCGGATATGCTCAGAGTTGGTACACAACAACATATATTCCAGTGACCTGACAGATATTGGCAACATTCCGGCGGACAGCTTCAGTGCGATTTACCCCTCCCTCACCCCCAAAACAAGATAGTTATCACTGCTGTATGTAACCTCACTGTCATCTTGGATGTCCATGTGAGAGCCACACTCAGCAAAGACAAGTACACAGCATCCATGGGACCTGCTGGTATCTCCAGTTGCATGCTATGTGAACTCCAGAAGGGCTGGACCCATATATACAACTGCTATTTAACCTTAGTCTTGCTACAGGATATGTACCTGAACGCTGGCATACGGCAACAGTGGTCCCACTACACAAGGGAGATGCCTCCACAGACCATGGCAACTACCACCACACAGGCTTAACCAGCCTTGTCTGCAAAGATATGGGAGGAGTCATGGAGCTCTTACACAGACACATTACTGACCTACAGACCCTTGTTCCCACCTAGTTCAGCTTTGTACAGGGCAGATCCTGCCTTTTGCACCTTTGCACCCGAAAAGTACCTACCATGAAGATCAGGGTTCTTCAACACATGTCATATGCTTCCAGAATAGAGAAAGTCCAGCTTTGTTCAGTGTCATACCGCATACTTACAGGTGACCTATGCCTGACATACAAGACCATGTCCAATCAGGATTTGGTGGACATGCTCCACTGCAAGCAATCCAAATCCACCAGAGCCATGAGAGCTGAGTATTTGAACCTCAGCACATACATGTATAGGACATGCTGGAGGGACAGAGTCATAACTCAGAGGCATCTCACACTCTAGCAGAGTATCCCAGTTCATGTTTGACAGAGTCCCTCACTGACTCTCTTCAGGAGACATCTGGACAACTGCATATGAGACTGAGGCACAGACTAGACAGAAACACAGTCATGTTATTCAATTATGTAAGGGGGTCATAATGTGTCACTACTAAGTCAGAGGCACAATATTCAGAATCTATTCTGTACACTTATTACCACTATAAGGGGTGGCAATAGCCACATCACTATGGCTAGGCTTATACATGCACTAGGGCAGATAGCCTAGTAGTACACTATGACACTATGAAACACCGGTGTATGTGTAGCTCTTGTCAATCAAACAGTATGATGTGGCTTGGGGGGCTTGATATCTCCCTGTATTTCAACATTGTTTTGTCTATTCCTTCTAGCATGTCTAGGGATCAGTTGCTAGTGTCCTCTCCTGCTCAGCTGGTGAACCTGGGAATATTGAGGCACTGTTACAGTTGCCTCATGTACACTGACAACCCTCTCCTTCTGCCATAAAACACACATACATGTAAGAGATGCAACTATATAGCCAAAGTGGAGGCTGAGCTCTCTCAACATAGGACTAGCAAGACCAGAGAGAGGGTGAAGGTAACCACACACACATCTTTAATCCAGTCTCACATGGCACTGTCACAACTTAAGATCATACACATAGACACACAGAGACACTCTCGAGGCTCTGATCAGAAGTCTACCAGAATGGCGGTGGCCACCACAGCAGACACTCACACAACTGCCTCCACAGGGCACAGCACATGCAACACATTGACCACAGAGTCGGTGTGCCAAACAGTCACAGCCCTTAAGGCCAAACACAATGCCAGACACACTTGTCATAGGTGACTCCATAGTCAGACACACTGATGTCCCACTCACCAGATCAGGTACAGAGGAGGTCACAGTAAGCTGCCTATTGGGCACTGGAATCCACCACATAATGCAAGCACTCAGGTCACTAAACTGCAAGTACAGGTCTGACCCAGTCATAATCCATGCTGGTGTGAACGACCTGAGATGTACCTCCCTGGACTACATGGAAAGAGACATAGAGGATCCCTCTGATTATGTAGGCCAGGCAGGTATGACCCTGACCTTGCAGTATCCTACCTTCACCAAGTATGATGCCACATAAACAGAGACAAAATGATCAGCTGTAGTATTTTGCTTAGACTATGGTGTCATTCTAAGGGGGTCCAATGTCTGTCTGCCTGGGATGACATGCTGGACAGGCCACGGTGATTTGCAAGGGACGGCTTGCACCTGTCACCCTGGGCTTCCAGATTTCAGATGATGCTCTTGCCACCCCATTGTGCCTTTTTATGCAAGATTCAGATTCTACACCTACCACCCTAGAACACAGTAAAGGAAAGACACTAAGGCTAATGCTGCTCAATGCCCAAGGTCTCAACCTCAAGCTGCACACACTCTATGCCCTTCTCAGTATGTAGCACATTGATGTCTGTGCTGTGCCTGAAACCTGGTTCACAGCTTCTGACAGCACCCCGGCACTATCGGGTGTTACCTCATATCATGCATTCCGGCACCAGCATCCCGACAACACCAAGAAGGATGGTGGGTGTCCATATTCATCAAGGACACCCTCACCTCATGGTTGGTGACAACACACGATGCATCGGAGACCATCCAGGTGCCAGTGACCGTAGGCAAGACTGCTCTGCAGTTTGTAGCATGTTACATGCCACCCGCTCAAACTCAGGTACCTCACACAGCTATCCTGCAAACACTGAAGGGGATAAATTCCCTCTCTTCAAACAAAATATTAAACTCCACTTCCAAAATCACTGGCTCTGCTCCTGTAGCAAACCTGATTAACCTGATTCCCAATACTTTAACTTTACTATAACTACCTCTTCTCTAACTCTACCTCTCCACTAGGCATTCTTCCCTTCCTCTCACACTGTCTACTAACTTGCTTCATTGCCTATTACTGTCCTAACTTAATACTTTTAATAATATAACTCCCTTTTATTTATTTATTCTTTTCCCCTTATTCTTTACACTCTATTTCTTTACCTACTCTCCCTGTATCAATACCTTCATGTATCTCTGTCTTTCTGTATAAAATTTAACATCTTTTCCCTAGTCTGTAACTGTGACAGGAAGTAATTAATTCATGCACCTTTAATCTTAAGACATATATCTTCTTATTTTCTTGTAAATATGTATGATAGAAATTAATACTTGTAGTAACAATCGTAAATTGTTCAATTTTGTTATTAATGTTTCATTAACATGCATACTAATATTTTTTGTCTCTATGTACTAATTTTTGTGGAGCTTTTCTCCCCGGGCCTCTACTGAAAATGGAATTTTCTCCAGCTAGACTAGCCCGGTTAACAAATGTAAAATAAAATAAATAAAATAAATAATAAATGTATCTCCAAACACCATCCTACTGGGTGATTCCAACTATCCACATATAGACTGGGATCACTAATCATGCCACAACACTCTAACACAAAGGTTCCAAGAGTTCATACACTGAAATGCCATGGAACAACTGGTCCCAATCCCCTCAAGTGGAGGCAACATACTAGAACACATCATCACGAACATGGGGTCACACTGTTCAACACCAGACATATACCCATCATTGGTGAGATCAGATCATGGACTACTCTCAGTGGGAGTCCACATCCCACCCACACCCCAGATGGGAAATGAAACGGTGAAGACCTTCTCAAATGCCGACTTCACATTTCTGAGGACTGGTGTGGTCTCTTTCAAGGCCCCCAGGCCAGCGGACACCATTACCCAAGCCACTGTATCACTTAGAAATGCCTTCTACCAGCACCTCCAGGACTGCATGGTTCAGGCAATCCCAAATAATAATGACTCTTTGTACCACAGGCAAGCATCCAGTCTGGTGGACCCTAGCCATAAACAAGCTGTACAACACAAGGAAGGAGCTACTACAAGATACAGCGTAATCCGTAAGGGGGAAGACACCCCTGCTCATTGTGAGTAAAACACTGGGTTCCCCCATACAATCATCCGAGGCATGTTTTGAGAGTAAACCCACTCAGGACTCCAGGGACAATCATGAGGCCTTTTTTACCTATGTTTGAAACCTGGGAGGAAACTCCCAGATATGCTCAGACTTAGTTCAGAATGATGTTGATATCACTGCACCTACAGACATTGGCAACATACTGGCTGACAGGTTCAGTGCAGATTTCTCCCCTCCCCAACTGGGGGTATGTACACCAGAGGATTGTAGCCCCCCAAACATCTCCACTGCTGGGGTGGGAACTGCTCAATCCAAGGCAGAAAACACTTTATCCATGGGACCAGATGGTGTCCCCAGTTGTGTGCTCCATGAACTCAATGAGTAATTACACCCGCAGTTAGGGCAGCTGTTTAATCTTAGCCTCACCTCAGGATATGTTCCCAAGGAGTGGCATACAGCAATGGTGGACCCACTTCACAAAGGAGGTGCCTCCACCAACTCCAGAAACTACCATCCCATCAGCTTGACAAGCCTGTTCTGCTAAGCTATGGAGAGGATCATAATGGGAATTCTAAATGAAGAAATAGGGGACTTGCAGACATTGGATCCAATCCAGTTTGGCTTTGTCAAGGGCAGATCATGCCTTTTAAACTTGGTTGACTTTTTCAAAACACTCACCCAGGCCATTGACGTGGGCAAGGCAGTCCACACAGCCTACCTTGACCTGGCAAAGGCTTTTGACACAATACCCCACTCAGGTATCATTGAAAACATCACCAGCTTAATTGTGAACCCATACATCACAGCATGGGTTGCAAACTGCCTAAGTGATGGAACACACAGGGTCAAAGTTGCTGGTGCCAGTTCACACTCCAGAGCTGTCACAAGTGGTGTCCCACAGGGCTCAGTCCTGGGCCCACATTTGTTCAGTATCTACTTTTCAGAAGTACGCAAACACAGGAGGATTATGGCTGACAACGTTTGAAGATGACTGCAAACTGGGAAGCATAGTTGGAAACCCATCTGACACAGACATCCTTCAGAAGGGTCTCATAGACACAGATAACTGGTGCCACGGCCATGGCCTTACATTAAACACTAAACAATGCATAGCCATACCCTTCAGGAAGAACAAGGTTACCACTACTTCCCATCTAGGTGGCAATCCTCTAAGCACAACGTAGGTTATCAGGGACCTGGGCACCCAGGTTGACAGTGACCTTTTGTTTGACACTCACATTGCCAGGGTAGTTTGGAAGGCCTTCTACATTGGCCACCTCATCATGCAATGATTCACATCTAGATCAAGGGAGGTCATCGTTCCCCTGCACTCATCATTCATCACACCAATGATTGCATACAATGCCCCATTCAGATTGGATGGGCCCACAAATTCCTCGACAGGAGGTGAAAGGGTCTCAAACATATTTCTTATGCTGCCCGACTGAAGGAATTCCAGCTGTATTCAGTCGCTTACTGACTGCTCAGAGGTGACCTGTGCCTGACATACAAGGCTATGTCCAACCCAGAATTAATGAACATGCTTCACCTCAAGACCTCTACATCCATCAGAACTACAAGGGCAGGAGACCTAAACCTCAACACAGATATTAATAGGATGTGCTGGAGGGACAGATTCATCACCCAGAGAGTCCATATGCTGTGGAACAACATCCTGGTACATGTGAGGCTGAGCACCTCACTGGCTTTGTTCAAGTGAGATCTTGACCAATGGATGGGAGATTGCAGGTATACCCCAGGGATAACCTCAGTATCACTGCTTGACAGAGGCACAGCAAAATAATGGGCATATTATCCATCAACTTGCAGGGTGGCAGAAGCCACAAAACTCTGGGCTAGGCTTATTAATGCCCTAGGGCAGATAGCCTAGTATGAACCTATGAACCTATGGACATAGGCCTGGGGCAGTTCCTGCTATTAGGACAGTGGTCTGCAGCAGGCTATATAGTAGTAGTCGGTTTTAGCCATTGGTTTTGACCATGGCTATTCCATGTTGCTTCTTGTTGTGGTACAAACATGGGTGTGTGGTTATCCATGCTATTTATTGCTAGTCACCCTCATTTTGTATCTTGTTCCATGTTTTTGCACATGTACATCACTGTATGACGTGCAGCTGTTTCCGCAGGGTCATATGCGTGGATATGGATGTTAGTTGGGGTCCTCAGGTGTGCATATTGTACATGATATTACATTACTTAACACATGGCATTCATGCCTCAGGTGGTGCTGCAGGGCCACCTCTGTCGGATACACATACTACACTCCCTGTACGTTTGGAAGCAGGTTGTGTCATGTTAGGTATCCCTGTTACTGTATGAGTGAGTCAGAGCGGGTATCAGTCCCAGTGTTCCTACTGACCAAGCGTATGTGCTATGCGTTGCCTCTTTGCCAAGGCCAGGGCATACTGGGCACGCCTCCTTCTGCCTACTGGGACAAGGTCAGGTTGTTCCTCCTCCGAGTCACCCCCTGCCTGTGGTGGCCTTGGCAATGGTGGGGGGATGTTTGGCCCAGCCCTGTGCTGGTCCTGCTGCAGCTGTTTCTGCAGGATCATATTATGTAGCATAGCACATATCATGATCATTTGGGTACATGTAGTTGGTGTGTACTGCAAAGCTCCACCAGATGTGTCCAGACATGGAACCGTGACTTGAGCAGCCCAAACACACGCTCTATGATATTACGTGTTTGTGCATGTGCCTCATTATGGCGTTCCTGTTCAGGTGTGTGTGCATTTCTGATGGGTGTCATCAGCCACGGCTCAAGTGCATAACCTGCATCCCCCACTAGGTGTCCGTGTGGGAAGTCCCCATTGGCAAATGATTGGTACAGCTGCGTCAGATGCCAGATGTGGGAATCGTGGTAGCTCCCAGGGCAGCCAGCACACACATTCATTATTATGCCCTGGGCATCACACATGACCTGGCAGTTGATGGAGGGGTATCCCTTGCGGTTAATGTAGACTCTACCCGCTCACCGGCTGGTGCTTTGATGCGTATGTGCGTGCAGTCTATTGCACCCAGCACCTCAGGGTATCCCGCTATTTGCTGGAAGAGACACATATTGCTGGCCACAACCTCACGGTCATTAGGGACATATATATGATCACTGACATGTGGTGACATGGCATCCAGGAACTGGTGCAGTACCCTGGAGGCTGATGCCTGTGATATCCCCATCATATCGCCAGTTGGTCTCTGGAAGGTACCTGTTGCTAGTATTCTTAGGCCAACACATACCTTGGTTTCCACTGGGATGGGTTCCCCTCTGTTGGTTCTGTGTGTGAGGCGTGGCCTGCACAGCTCAACAATCTGCTGCAGGAGCTCTCTGTCCACTCTATAGCTCTACTATCTCCAGCTCATGTAACCCATGGTAGGTGACCCTGGGCCTGTATACTCTTCTCCTTCTCCTCACTCTGGGTTGTCTGTCAGCATCTGCATTATCACCACCCTCAGCAATTCGCCTATGTCTGATTATAACAGCTATGGCAGCCCCTAGCATTTCTGCTCTGAGTTCAGCTTTTTTCAGTTTTCAATTCTGATAGCTTACTTTCTTGCAGTATCTGTTGTGAGAAACAGCCTGCACTGCTCTTTGCAGTGTTTTAAGTGCTGGGTTGGGCTTCTAGTCTGTCTGCATAATTGCCTGCTTCCAATTGTTTCCACCAATTAACTCCAGCAGTATTCCCTGGCAGTTTCCCTGTATTTTGGTTGTTTCCTGTTTCCTCTCTGTTTCCTGAAGGGGAGCAATGTGCACACCAGCTTAAACATGTTCACAGTCACTTAAACGCGCGTACACATCCCTACACGGTGTTACACGCGCGCACACATCCTTACACAGTGTTAGCTAGGCTGATTCATGCTAAAACACGTGCACACTGCCTTACACACGTGCACGCCCGCGCAAACCATTGTAAACAGTTTGCAACACGCTCCCACATGTTGAACCTGCCTTACACGCGCGCATGCACGTATATCAAGAAACTTTGAGTGTAGGGATAGCGTATACCCTCAATTTCTTGACTTTCCTAGTGTTCTGTTGAGACACACCTCCCTCCCTGATGTCTGTCTGTCATCTGTTACCTTACATTGCCCTCCAATCTGGTACATTTCTTTTTATCCTTCCTCCCCGTGATGTCACCTACCTCTTACTCTGTTCCTCCCCCTTCTCTAAGTCTTACACTACTCAGAAAGTGCTCATTACCTATGTGGCAGTGTGATTCAGTATTGTAACCCTCATTTACATGGGATTGCCTAGTAATGACTAGTTACATGTCTTACACGGAGCTTCCCCCCCTTGACAACCACTAAACGGAGGCCATATTGTTTTTGGTCTGCAAGTCCCTCCATTGACATTTCATGTAATACATAAATCCCACAATTGTGGGTTTATAAGCTTCGGTTTTCAGTTTTAGGTAGCGCACCCGTTTGCTGGTGTGCTGCAGTTAAACACATAAATCCCGTGGAAAAAAAAAGTTATATAACTTAATTTTGCAACACTTTTTCCTGCCAATGGCCACATATTTGGCCATTGGCATGCTTAATTAAACATATGCACCCTTTATTTGGAGCTGACATAGCTCCGTTTTAATTTTGCAGAAATGTACTCAGTTGTCAGCTGAGTACATTTCTGCAGCTAACACGTCCGTTACACGGACTGGTTTCTGCTTCGTGGATCGCTCAAATACCTCATTTGCATATCTTTGAGCTGCAAATGAGGTATTGAGCATTTACGCCAGTCCGTGTAAGAGACGTGTTAGCTGTCTCTTACACGGAGATTTGGGCTGTTCCTGAATCAGGAGGCTTACACGGAGGCTTACACTACTCTTGAACTCCGTGTAAGCCTTCCTGAATCTGGCCCATACACTTATTGCTTGGAGTTCCATACATTCTTCTGACTGAAGGATATACAATTTTGATATGCACTGAGTTTTATACATCATTTAATGAAAAAAGAAAAAAATGCTTCATGCTTAATTGATTCAACACAGTTTTAGACCAATCACCAAAACTATAAGTTACAACAGGAAGCACAAACTGATTTACAGTTTGAACTTTATTCCTGGATGTCAACATAGTTTTCAATGTTAGCTTTAGTCTTCTGAAGCATTCCACACCAAGTTTTGTTATTTTTTTTTGCTGATTCTTCATCTATTCCCATATATTTATTATACTCCCTCCTGTTCATTTTCCTTTATATCACATTCCTGTCTCAGATTGGCATGTTCTTTGTGTGTAGTTTTCCTATTATAAATGTTACTTTTGTACGTTGACTATCTAGTATAAGTAAAATTACACTTTTGTCTGTGTCTATCTGTTTCACAATTATGTCTTGTCTATGAATGCTATCCAGCAAAAAACATTTTTTTTATTAATTACATATATGATATGCCCTTATCCTCTAACTTTGTTGGTTATTACAATAATGTATTAATATGTATCTATTTTATCCTGTATGTAATTTACTCTAATGTGGAGCTTTTCTCCCCGGGCCTCCGCTGAAAATGGACATATATCCAGTCGGATTCTCACGGTCAACAAATGTAAAATAAAATAAATAAAATAAATAAATAAATTGTTATATCATCTAAGAAAGTTTAAACCATTTGGAATTGTGCTTTCAAATACTTAACTAGTTAACACAATTATAAATAATCCACAAACAGTAGATATCCTTAAACAAGGTTAATTCTGAAAATTAAGTTGTAACCATAGCCTTCTTTAGTAAGTGAGCATCTTAATGAGTTAAGGGCAACACAAAACAGTAGTGGCAATAACGAATCACTCTGGAATATCCCTCTTTGAATTTTTATTTGCCCTTAGTCACAGCTCAGTTGCAAAGTGATTTGCCACTGTTTCACAGTCACAGCAATGTAACTGATCAATGTAGGGTGCATCTTATACATATGTAAGCATTCCATTATCCAGAATGTGGGATGCTATCAAATGCTTTTTTTTTGTAATCTATCCATGCCTACTTAAAATTCTTCCCCTTTTCACAGCTCTAGTTTTATTTAACAATTTAACAAAAAATGATCCTTTGCTTCATAGGTTCATAGGATGGTACTAGGCTATCGGCCCTAAGGCCTACACAAGCCTAGCCATAACAATTCCCTGGATATTTCTTCCCACAATATTTACTTCCCTGGATCCCTGTCTAGCAGGGCGACTGACATGATCCCCGGGCGACTGACATGATCCCCGGGGTGAATTTCCTATCTCCCATCCAATCATCAAGGTTCCTTTTGAAGAAGGCCAAGGAGGCACTCTGCTTGACATGTATGGGCAGTCTATTCCAGAGTATGGGGAGTCTCTGGGTCAGGAGCCTATCTCTCCAGCATTTTCATTGTGATGTTTTGTTCACTGTGATGACAAGGTTTAGATCCCTGGAGAGTGTGGCTCTGAGGGATTGGGATTTCTTTAAGTGGAGCATGTCTAACAGCTCAGGATTTGACGTGGCCTTGTATGTTAAGCAGAGATCGCCTCTGAGTAGACAATATGCCACAGAGTATGGTCAGCATATGGCATCTGCTTTAGGCCTGTGATTCTTTTAGTGAGGTATTTCTGCGGCCTTTCCAGCTGTTGCAGATGTCTTGTGAAGTACATACCAAACGGGGAGTTATACTCTATAATGGGTCTAATGAGTGATGAATACAGTGGGACAATGACCTCCTTTTTTCTGGATGAAAAGCCCTTAGTGATGAGGTGTGTCACATAGAAGGATTTCCTGACTGTTGTGGCGATGTGGTTATCGAAGGTGAGACCACTGTCCACCTGTATCCCTAAGTCTCTCATCACACTTTTGATGTTTAGTGTACTGCCACCTATGTGGTAATTCATGGGTACATGTTTTTTTCCAAAGGAGATAACTATACATTTCTTGGCATCAAGCTTGAGCCCATGGCTCTGGCACCAAGCACCTGTTTCTGTAAGGCCATTTTGTAGAATATCCACATAATTTGGGAATTCAATAATGGCTCCCAGTTTGCAGTCATCTGCAAACTTTATTAGCCAGAGTCCCTTAGTGTTGGCCTGTACTTCAGAAAAGAAGATGCCACACAAGAGCGGTCCCAGGACTGAATCCTGAAGTACTCCACTTGTCACTTGTCTGGAGCTGGATTTGGAGTCGGCTACTAGTAAGTTTATCTATGATTCCAGAGTGGGGGATGGTGATACATTTGTTTAAATGTAGTTTGCTTAGATGTATCAGCTTCTTTCCTAAATAAAGAGGTTGGCAAGTGGTCACTAAGACTATGTGGTAGGTAGCCAGAGTAGGAGTAGAGTGCTGGCCTACTTATTAATATCTAATATAGAGAGGAGTGCTTGTTGGATGGCTTATTAATAATAGTGGGTATCTGGATGAGCTGTGTGAAGCCGTGCAGATTTCTGCAATTTTTGGGGTTTGAAGAGGTGCAGTCTAACCAATCTACATTGAAATCGCCCATAAATAGAAGTTATGTTCTTACCATAACGTTCCATGTTAGTTGTCTTCTTCTCGCCTTCTTCTTGCTGGATGGGTTCGGAGCCGACCTCGGCTCCGACTCGGCCACTCTAAAAGCTCGAGAGTTGGTTCCACCGGCTCGAGGCTCCCCTTATATCCCACAATGCTAGGCGAGAGTTACCTCAGATCTCGTTTGTAAGCTAACCCCAGCTTATAACAGTAACAGTATAACTGTAAAACAGAATCCACCTCTAACAACAGGAAGAAAGAAGGGTGACCTACATCCTGAACCAAGAAATATGCATAATAGCATATGACTAAGAAAGAGGTGGTAGAAAGAGAGGTCACGATCACAACTCCTCTAGGTCTGTCCAGGCCAGGGGAAGGAGGGTGGGGCAAGAAGAAGGCGAGAAGACAACTAACATGGAACGTTATGGTAAGAACATAACTTCTATATGTTAAGTTGTCTATCTCGCCTTCATTCTTGCTGGATGGGACCGTCCCTAGCACCTTGTCCCGGGTGGCCTAACGGAACAGACTCCTGAGAACAGTGGAACCAAAGTTAGCTCTATGCCTAGAAGCTAAATCCAACTTATAATGAGAAATAAAAGTGTGAGGAGTAGCCCAAGTAGCCGCTGCACAAATGGTGTCAATAGGCAGTCTGTCTTGGAAGGCTAAAGAAGTAGCCAAAGCTCTGGTGAAATGGGCTTTAGGTTTATTAGGCAATTTTTGTTGTCTAATTTCATATACCAGGGAAATCAAAGATGTTAGCCATCTGGATAATGATGCCTTTGAAACTGAAAGTCCCTTTCTGCTTTCCGCATAGGAGACAAACAGCTGATCAGATTTTCTGAATTGTTTTGTTCTATCCAAGTAGTACCTTAATTGACGAACATCCAGGCAGTGTAATTTTTGTTCAGACCTATTGGAATACTCTGGAAAAAAGACAGGGAGGTCAATGCTTTGGTTTAGATTTGATGTTGAAACCACCTTAGGCAAAAAGGACGGGTTAGTTCGTAAGGATACTCTGTCCTTATGGAACAAAAGATAAGGAGGACGACAACTGAGTGCTTGAAGTTCTGAAACTCTTCTAGCTGATGTGATAGCCACCAGAAAGAGAGTTTTCCATGATAATAATTTCAAGGAACATGAAGCTGCAGGTTCGAAAGGGGAAAGAATCAAAGAAGCAAGAACTAAATTTAGGTCCCAAGGAGAAGGAGGATTTCTTATAGGAGGTCTGAGAAGAAAAACTCCTTTCAAAAAGGCTTTGCAAAGTTTGTGGGACATTAGGGCAGATTCAGAAATACCCACATGGAAGTTAGAAATAGCTGCCAATTGAACCTTAAGTGTAGATGGAGATGAACCTGCATGGAAGAGTTCAGCTAGAAAATCAAGGACTAGTTGGATGGAAGCGGTGAAAGGATCTATGTCCTTTCCTTGTGCCCAATATGAGAAGCGTTTCCACTTACTCCAATAAATCTTTCGAGTGGAAGATTTATGGGAAGCTATCAATATATCTCTAACAGAGTGAGATAATTGAGGAAGCCTGGCTACGGTTGGAACTGGAGGAACCAAGCAGTGAGGTTCAGAGAGGGGAGGGAGCGATGAAACTGACCCGACTGGTGGATCAAAAGATCTGGAACTAGGTCCAGATTCCACGGTCGCTCGAAAAGAAATCGATGTAGAAAGGGGAACCACACTTGTCGAGGCCAGTAAGGAGCAATGAGGATCAATGAGGCCTTCTGAGCGATAGCTTTCTGTATTACTTGAGAGATCAGTGGGAAAGGAGGAAATGCATACAGAAGTCCCGGGCCAAACTTGGACTAGAGCGTCTCTGCTGGGTTGGCCTGGTAAAGGGAATAGAGTGAAATATTCTCTGCACTTGCTGTTTTGGGGAGTAGCAAAAAGATCGCAGCAAGGCTGACCCCACTTGAGAAATATTTCTCTCACTACAGAGTCTTTCAGAGACCACTCGTGAGGCATGAGTATAGCTCTGCTCAACTTGTCCGCAATGTGATTGGACTTCCCGGATGTGCGTTGCTATCAGAAAACGCTGAGAAGAAATCGCCCATTGCCACAGTCTGAGTGCTTCTCGACACAGGGGTATGATCTGGTTCCGCCTTGTTTGTTGATGTACCACACTACAGACATATTGTCTGTCTGGATTGCAATTGTTCCCAAGGGAAGAGAGTCTTGAAGGGCTTGCAACGCTAAAAGCACTGCTCTCATCTCCAGAACATTTATGTGCAAGTGGCATTCGTTTGGTTGCCATGTGCCCTGGACTGTCCTGCCCTGATAATGCCCCCACCCGATCAGGGAGGCATCCATTGTCAGAGTAGCAACCGGAGGAGGTGGAACAAATGGTCTTCCGACAGGAGCTGGGGAAGACATCCACCACATGAGATGCTTTTGCACGCTTGCGTGATCATAATGGTGTGAGACATTGGAAGTTCCTGGTATGACCATTGAGTAAAAGCATCCACTGAAGGATCCGCATGTGGTATCTGGCCAATGGAAGGAGAGGTATGGCGCTGCCATGATTCCCAACACCTTTAGAACTAACCTGGCTTTGACTCTGTTGTTGTTGAGAAGAAGTGACACCAATTTGTGAATGTCTGATATCCTTTGGTGAGTTAGCCTTGCAGACATGTTTATAGTATCTAGATTTGCGCCTATGTAGGTAATAGTACGACAAGGCAACAAAACAGACTTTTCGCAATTTATTGAAATACCCAGTTTTTGACAAACGCGAAAAGTATAATCTCTGGCCATCAGAAGGAGATGCTTGGTGGGAGCTGTGAGAAGCCAGTCGTCCAAATATGGAAACACCTGGAATCCTTGTCGTCTCAGGTGAGAAGCTACCACTGCCATGCATTTGGTAAACACCCGGGGGGCAGTGGTGAGACCAAAGGGCAGGGCCCTGAACTGAAAATGACTGGTTCCCAGCCTGAAGCGGAGGAATCTTCTGGAGCGTCTGTTCATTTTTATGTGATAGTATGCATCCCGAAGGTCTGTAGAGCACATCCAGTTTCCTTTGCCCAAAAGGGGAAGAATGGATTGCAGCGTGACCATCGAAATCTTGTTTTCTTGACTGATTTGTTCAAGACACTGAGATCCAAAATCGGTCTCCAGTCCCCTGTTTACTTTGGAACTAAAAAGAACCTTGAGTAGATTCCGGATCCTTGTTGGTCTGCTGGCACTGGCTGAATTGCTCTTTTTGCAAGCAGTTTTGAAATTTCCAAAGCTGCTATATCCCTTTGAGCGGGTGGAACATCTGGAAGGGATTTTTTGACTGATTTGGAAAATGAAGAAAGGGGATAGAATAGCCTTGAAATGATGGACTGTACCCATTTGTCTTGAGTCAGGGATAGCCAGGCTTCTGGGTACAGTGACAATCTTCCCGACTGCCTCGAAGATGGGCAGTCAGGCAACACCTCAGGGATGCTGAAAGGGCTTGTCAGGAAAGGCTTCCCGATTGCCCTGGTTCTGCGGACCCCCCCTGCCCCTAGGCGGCGTCTACCATTGTTATTCCCACCTCTGCCTTTGGTAGGAAAATGACTCTGTCGTCAGGCGAAGTCCCTTGAGATTGTTTACGGAACCACATCTTCCCACCCTTCTGGCCTTTGGGGTAAGGCCTAGAAGGAGTCGAAAAACGGACTCCGGCGGCAGAAAGGGTCTTGCCATCAGTCTCGCACCTAGTCAGGGTTTCTTTCACTTGAGGACCAAAGAGAGATGATCCATCAAAAGGGGAGTTCGTGAAAGACGTCTTGAAAGGGTCCGCAAAATTGCATAGCCGCATCCAGGCGTGCCTACGTAAGGCTACACCTGTCCCTGCGGCTCTGCTCGCTCCATCGGCCGCGTAAGAGAGGAGGCATGGAGGAGTTGGATATGGAATTAAGGGTAGCCAGCTGCGTGTTCATCTTTTCTTGGAAACCCGCAGCTGTAGGATCCTTTAACATTTCACTCGCTTCCTTGATCAAGTCCCTTTGAAGACGAGTGAAATGGCACAGGTAGTTCAGCGACGCATGGTAAATGTCGCTGAGGAGAACATCCGCTTCCGTACCTATCCATGGACCTAGATTCCTTGTTAGGTGGATGGACAGGTACTGAAGGATCAGCCAGTTCCTTCTTTGTGGCAGCAGCTACCACCATAGCATCCACAGAAACTCCTTTTGATAAAAATTGCTTGTCTGATGGAGCTGTGATGAACTTAGAGGGTCTCCTGGGAGTGGGGTCCACTGAATCAGGAGCCGTCCATGCCTTCTTAGCAACCACCTGCATGAGGGGGTCGAAGGGAGGGGACACCCAGGAGGTGGAAGGGCGAGAGCCAAACGCCTCAAGATACACAGATTCGTCCTCCGAAGGGTTGAGGGCTGGCCAATTTCCCCTCTGTTTCAGGATCTCAGAATGTCTGCAAATGAGACATCTTCAGAAGGGGAACGGGGGGAACCCTCAGAATCATCCAGATCTGTGTCTGACGTGATAGACTCAGGTGAGTCAATATGTTTCCTCTTGCACTTCCTCTTCCGAGGGGGCTCTTCTGCCAAATCAGGAGAGGCCTCGGAAGAGGATGAAATCCCACAGGGGCTCCTGAGGAGCTGGCTCTCTGCGGTCCGGGATGAGGGAGTGAGTCGACTTACCCTGAGGCAGCATAGAGGGAGGGCGACGGAGCCGACTGTGGAGTAGAGCCAGGCTCTAACACACTCCGCATGACCTCGAATGCACCCCTGTCAGGCAGAGCCAGAGGTCCCGCTCCGAGGAGCTAAGAACCCCCTCGGCACCGACAGTGATGGCTCGAGGCCGATGTCGGAGCCGAACTCACCAGCGCCCGAAGCCCGAGAGGAGAGGGGGTCGGACAAGGGTCCGATGCCACTCACCCCTCGAGCCGACGAGGGAAGTCCGCCGAGATTCTTCCAAAGAAGAAAACGGAGGACGGGCGAAGACAATTGTCTCGGCTCCGAAGTAATCACAGTCTCGGTTCCAACGCGACCCGGCTCCGAACTCAAGAGAGTCGAAGGAGGAAAATGTTGATGGACCGGGGCAGGCATCGACTGATGAGTCGGGCTCTGAAGCATCTGGGCTAGTGCCTCGGACTTAAGTAGTCGACTCACTACCCTCTGAAGGTCATGATCGGACAGCCTCGATGACCTAGAGGAATGAGACCTTTGGCTCCGTTCAGACAGCAGGGGAGATCCTGGAGCCGAATGAACGGAGCCAAGAGATGGTGACCTAGACCTCTTCCTAGTTGTCAGCTCCGAAGGTCTGGTCGGAGCCGACACGGGAACCTCAATAACCTCGGCTCCGGCCGGAGCCAAGGAGCCACAGAAACTGTGGACTGAGACTTATCGGCTCCAGCCGGAGCCGATAAAGGCAAAGGTTGAGCAACCTGAGGTCTCGGCTCAGAAGCCGGAGCCGAAGACCTCGATGCCTTAGAGGGCTTCCCTGTTGAAACTGACAGGGAATCCTCTGGCTTCAGTAAGCCTCTAAGAATTCATTTGTTTTTTCTTTCCTGCAGGACCCTGGGGCTGAAGCCATGGCACACAGCACAGGAGTCCTGCAGGTGCAAAGGCCCCAGACAATAGACACAAGAAGTGTGAGCGTCTGTCAGAGACATTTTCTGACAGCACGCATCACACTTCTTGAATCCGGAGACCTTTGCTTCTTTAGACATTTTCCTGACTTACAGGTGTACACAAACACTCACCCAAACACACAAGTTATACCCTGTCAGGAAAAAACAATAAATTTAGTAGTAATACTAGTATTTAAAGTACACTAAACTAGAATAAACTACAAGAAACACAAACACTCCACTAGGGAAGGGAAGGCCTAAGGGCCCAATGGAAGAACCAAAGGTTCTTTGGGAAAGAAAACGGAAAAATTTAGGGTCGGGAATAAAGTTTTCTAATCTACACTAACTAAGAAAGAATATTAACTTAAAAGGGGTTTTAAAGAGTAATTTTTACAAGAAAAATTAACACTCACCAGGAACCGGTAGAAACAACCAACCTCGAAGCTGTAGCGGCAAACGAGATCTGAGGTAACTCTCGCCTAGCGTTGTTGGATATAAGGGGAGCCTCGAGCCGGTGGAACCAACTCTCGAGCTTTTAGAGTGGCCGAGTCGGAGCCGAGGTCGGCTCCGAACCCATCCAGCAAGAATGAAGGCGAGATAGACAACTTAACATTAATTGTTTCCTAAGGTAATATTTTACTACTCCAGTGTAGCATATTTTCTAATGCTTGGATATTATTCCCTGGTGGCATACAGATACCTATTCCTGGGTTGATGTTTGTTTGGCAAATATTACTTCAGCACTGTTAAAGTTTAGAGTTTTTTCATGCCTAATCACATACACCTTTAAGTAGACACATTTAAAAGTTCTTGCTAACCTGTTTGAACAACAACTGTCACCTCCCAAATCAAGTAGGGCCATACATAACCTTGATGTAAACCTGCATCTACCGACCCAGACATCAAGACAAGTCTTAATGCCAGGCAAAGGAGTACTATATTTAACATTTAGAGGTAACTTATTCAATAGGCTGGGAAAACTCTGCATTAGGAACATATCCTTCAGGTGAGTCTTGTTTATTGATTGGTGTACATTTAAGTCAGGTGTTTGTACAGCCACTGGTTTTATGCAAACCGTGGTGGCCAAATAGAATTGTGTCTTTTGTAAGTGTGAAACGTAAGACAAAGGTTAATCTGAGTGGCTAGCAATTTACCCACTATGAGTACAGTCATGCTCATCCATCAGGATAGTTGAAGGATTTAAGGTCTTTTATTTTCTTGGTCAGAATATATGTGACCTTACCAGCTGAGCAATATGGTAGTTGGATTTGTGCATACCAAAGGGGTCAATGTACTTGATAATGATGGGTCTGGTAAGGAAAAATACAGTGGTATGATGACATCTTTGGATCATAAGGATATTCTTTTTAAAAATTAACTAGGCAAGATAAGAGAATTTACTGACTATAATGAAAACATGATAATCGAATGAAAGAGAATTGCCCACTTAAGTACCCAAGTCTCTTATGATCATACTTGTCTGAAAAGGAGTACAATTCATAATATACAAGGTTGGAGCAGTTCTTCTGCTGAATATTACTATGTTGTATGTTTTTGCATTTAGCTTGACATTGACATTGGTACACCAAGTATGTGCACATTCTAGCCCTTGGCAAGGCTGTTCGGTTATTAGTCGATGAGCAAATAATAGTTCCCAGATTGTAGTCATCAAATAACTTTAACAACTGCACTTCTAGTATATTAGTTTGGATATCTGCAAAATAACTGCTGGACAGGGGAGGGCCCAGCACTTATCCCTGTGGTACCCAACTACTTTTAAATTTTACGTTCACAGAGGGTAGCAACAGCTTTCATATCCTGGGATCTGTTAGAGAGTCAATTTACAATCCAGCAAACAATGCAAGGGATTACTATTAAGACTGCCTAATTTTTCAATAATATTGTCACTGGGGATAGTGCCAAAATACTTGACCAGGTTGAGATGTGCAACATGCAGTGGGTGACCACTTTCCACGATCTCTGTATCCTTTTCAAAGGTACATTAGACAGTACCTGCCCTTCACGAAACCAAAATGGGATCTATATCAGTTAAGTTGCCTAAAGCCACATAAAATTTTTCTGCTACAATTCATCTCATGGCTTTGCATGGTGAGGTTGATATTATTACCCAAGTCCAATAAGAAGCTGTCACTGTGTACAAATAACAGGTTAAAACCATGAAGACAGACTGAATCTGAGCTGTTTAGTAGTGGCTTGTATAGTGCAAACTTGGCTCTTACGAGACTGCACCCTGGTAAGTTGCCTGGATCCATGGAATTATTACTTGTAAGCTCTGACAGGGATTTTTAGACTTGTTCTAAACGTGATTTCAGGGGAAACTAAATTTTCAGGGATAATTTGAATGGCAATGTAAATAGGTAAGGTAAAAGTTAGCAATAACCTTATCTGCTAACATACTGGCAATATCCTCAGAATCAGAATGCATGACATTACTGGATGAGATCAGTGCATTGCCTTAACTTCCTGTCAAAACTGAAGAATGATTTGCAGTTTCCTTTGCTTGTGTAGCAACTTTAAACTCATACAACACTTTACCTTTTTAATAGTGCACTTAAGTGCCTTGTTGTCAAGTTTCAGTGTGGTCTTCAGGTGAGGAATATGGGGGATGAGGATTTCTTACATTTATATTCCTTCTTTTGCGATACAGTTTATTAATATGGGAGTTCTACCAGAGTGGCTTATTCCTGAACTTGCCAGTTTTGCACCTCTTGGCTGCCCTCAGATGATCAGCTGCTCCCAATTCCTTTCCTTGTCCGCTGGATCAACCAGACTGACAACAGCCTCCCCTAATGATACTCAACTAATGTGCAAAACAACAGCTGAGACTGAGGACACTGCAGCAGCATCACATTGCTGCACTGCTGACAGGAAGTATTTTCTAATATTGTCTTCCTTGCCCCTAAGCATACAAAGTAACAACACCCTAAGAGCAGGACATGCAATAGGCTTCCGATCTGAATTGCCCCTCACTTCCAAAAGTATGACATTAGCAGGATGGCCGCCTAACCTCAGTCAGCACTCTCTGGATGTTTCCTCACTCTCCACCATGGAAATCAAACCATAATAGTGTGCCAAAAGCATTTGCCCCACCCTCCCCACAGAATGTGTGCAACCATTCTCCTTGCCTGTACTGTCAAGCACTTGAACTTGGGTCATCTGGAACACAGTCGGGGCTTTATCCATCTATGCTATATGCACAGGCTGAATATACCATTACATTTAGGGAGATCAGGTACAGGCTTTTCTAAGCCATTTAGGTGCCAATAAATGTAGAGGGAATTTCAGTTAGGTCCATTTGCATGGATTACTGTGAATTGAGCATATGTCTTCTAAAAGCTGGAGTAGCATACCTCTCAACTTCTTACAGCAAGAAATCTGGACAAAGCTATAATGGGGGACAAAGGCCCAAAAATAGGGGCAATTTTTAAATATTGTTCTTACAAACTTAGAAATTTGATAGAATAACAGGTTTTGTGTTAGCATGAATTTTCTGAAGAGTATGAAGCCTGAAACTCAAATGTCTGTCAATATTTTCTGACTTCAATATCTAATAACTTGCCAATCATTTGACAAAAAAACACAATTCTACAAAAAACGGACCAAAAATATGAGGCGAAAATCTGGACATTCTGCAAAAATCTGTACAGTTGAGAGGTATGCTGAATGGACTTACATGGGTGAGTCCCTAAAAAGAGTTTAATTTAACGGTGGGGTAGTACTACCAGGTATGACAAAGATGATGACTAATTTACAGTCAGATTCAACTAAGGATGAGGAGATGTAGAGTGCAGTACAGGCAGAAGCTATGATGGTTAGACCACATTAAAGAGAGCAGACCCTCTACAGAATAGTTTTACAGTTTGTTCCACTGCACTGGTATTAAGAAAGTCTAGGATCTGAGCATATTCATTTATAGAGGTGCAAGTGTGCAAGTCATAGCTCGGGTAACTGAAGTCCCATAACTAGAAGATATTTGGTTTGATATTTACTCCCTCAATGGTGTTAAGGTAATTTCCTTGATCTTTTAAGGGACACTGATGGGGATCTGTAGCTAGCAGTGAATTTGTTAAAGGTGATTTGAATTGCTGGGAGCTCCAGTTTAGAGTTGTGGCTAATGGATGGTGTTTCTAACACATGGAGATGCACCTGTGTAGTTACCCAAGGATTTGATAGTGTGATAGGTGTGAAACCATAATTCAGTAAATATGAATGCATTCAAGTTTCACGGGACATGAAATTCTGACATTTTCTATTTAGACTCTTAGCACTGAATAATGACACCATGACTTCCAAATTTAAGATTTGAGTGTGCAATACTGGAATGTCCTGTTGGGGAACTCTGCATAAAAATATCACTATAGAGCAACAAGAGCTTTGGCCAGTATGAGGAAGCCCTGGTACAAGAGGTATAAGCCATCCCTGGCAAAACAGAAAATCTCAAAAATCATCTCACCACAGCCCAACACATACTGAATCCCCTTAGAGTGACACTAAATACTTGACCTGTTGTTAAAGCCAGTTAACTTGACCATGTATAGAGGCATCATTCTTTTGGAAGGCAAGATAGCACTCAAGACCACATATGCACAGTAAATTACATCAAGTCTCTCTGCAAGTCCCCCTGAGCAGAGCACCTAAGGTAATTCATTCCACATGAACCACTATAGAGGCTGTAGCTGTCAGGTTTAAGGGACCTCAGTGTCCTTCTGACATCACAGATACTGGCAATGAATAAGCAGCTTACACCCTGCTCCTGTACAGCCTGGGGAGTGTGGAGTCAGTATCTCTAGCTATATATTCATCTCTGACTAACAATTTGTGAAAACAGACTTAGTGGGTCTTAAGAGCTCAAGCCTGCTTTCCTGGTTGCTTTTGAGTGAGCAGTGTAGATCTGTAGTAAGAGTGAGTGAAAAAGGAGCAAGCCTTGCCTTGTATGTGGAGGCTGGGACCTTTTAAAATGCTACAAATATAAAATAATTCCACCAAGTAGATAAAGCCAGGGTACTAAAAAATCAAGTAAAAATAAAACAAACTGCAAAGTAAACTGGCACCACGACACTCAATACTACAGCAGGAAATTGATTATAATTAATAAACTTCCTGCTGTTTAAGTATCGAGTGTTGTGGTGCCAGTTTATTTACATTTTGTTTTATTTTACCTTTGAAAATGCTCTCTAGCAGACATGGACAAAAGTGTCTTTACAACCTTAGTATACATTTGTTGTCTAGTGGTGTGTTAAAACTAGTACAGTATTAGGGCTGTATGATGCTTACCAGTAATGGGTTAAGGCAAGAGATTTGCCTACATGTCTTTTTCAATATTTGCAATTCTGCCAGGCTGCGCTATCTATTGGCAGAAACAGTAAACAGTTGCTAAGCATAAGGTAACTGCCAGACTGCCTTACAAGCCCTAATGAATCGGACTGGCTACAGACCGGGGACTGCAAACTGCTGAGATGTTTCCAAAGGATGGAAGACTAGGGCTGGTCATAGTAATCAGGGGTTTGAGGGAGGTAACTAAAATATACACTGAAGATTTACGGATGAAGTATTTAGGGTGACACTCTGAAGTTATGTTAGACAGTAGATAATCCAGCAGTACTGATAAAAAGATATAATTAACCAAAACTGCATAAAATAGGATAATTATACATGACTACTTCATACAGGAAAAGCTCATAGAACTACACAGGTCACTTGCACACACTGCAAAACAGATGCAAGGTAGTTAAACACTGCAGCTGAACGTACACCAAGCACTAACACGGAAATGCTTACACCATACAGCTAAACTTTAGGGTCAGAGCAACTAAAGGGGCAATTTACCAAAGACTGATCACCAATCCTTAGGGCAGAAATGCTAGTTTGTGAAGACACAGCTGTTTGTACATCTTGTACATCTCAAGATACTTGTGCAAACCACAGATAAGTTACTCTGCACTAGTCACAATAAATATAGCCTACAACAGCAGTCAATATGCAAAACACTTCGAAGGAGAGCAGTACACACATCAGAGAAATTTCTAGGCTCAGGCCTCTAAATAATACATTCAATTAAAAAGTACACTGGGCGCGAGACAGAGTAGCTGTATCCACTAAAAGCATAGCTGCTGAACAAGACAATAAAACACCCATCACAGCAAAAGACAATATGCTGTACACTACTATTACAGCAAAATTTCAGTTTAGCCCAGTAATCAGTTGCACATGCAATAAAACTATGACAGATACAA